>NC_041387.1:110626817-110768640 GCF_002162155.2 Triticum dicoccoides | reverse complement strand
TACATTTGGTAACAGGAGTGGAAAAAGGGGTTGTGTAGTTCAGAGACTTAGAGATTGAAACATGGAGAGAAAGAATGAACGTGTGTTGGAAACCGATAGCTTGCTAAGGTGGTTAGGAGAGGAAGATTGACCGATATAGGAAGTATGTAGCATTTGTGGGGGGGGGGGGCTAAAAACAACATTTGAATGTACATAGTACGAGACTTAATATCGATGTTTCAATTCGGTGTACATTGTAAGATTTGAACCAAGGACCAGGCATACAGGTAATTATTTCGAATTCGTGCCATACTAAGTTTCGAAAAGTTGACATTGACTCAATTTGTTGTGCTATTTTGTAGGTCATATGTTTGAATCCATCCAAAAGTTTTCTCACTACCATGGTGTTCATCATATACATATGAATTTGTATTAAAAAAGTAGCGTGGATACAGTGAAATGCGAAATCCACGTTAGAATTGGAGATCGCTACGTGACACACACTCTAATTCAAATAACTAACTACGTGACACACACTCTAATTCAAATAACTAATTATGTGACACACTCTAATCCACGTTAGCGTGGGTACCGTTTCGGTTTTTTTAAATAACTCCTCATTAATTAATTTATAGTACTCCCTCGTTCACTTTTATAAGACCTTGAAGACATTTCAGACAATGTGCAAAACAGTTCATTTTAAGTTGTCTGAAACGACTTACAAAAGTGAACGGATGGAGTATCTCGTTTTGAATGACTAATTATTACAGGGAAAACACGGGCATGGTAATACATACAGATTCGTTTGCAAATGAAAGAAGATTCGTTTCGTTGCATTCTCAAATGTAGGCGCACCAGGCAGACGACGGTCGTGCCGGGGTGGACGCTGCTTCGGTACCTTAAAGGCAACTGCCCTTGGGTGACTGACATGTGGGCCAGCCACCTGTTGGGCCCACATGTCATGGACACAAAGGCAGGTGCCTTAAGGCACCGAAGCATAGTCTTGTTGGGGTGGTCGCGTGTGTCGGACGGACGCGTAGCACCTAGCCACCCACCCCCCTTCCCCCCCCCCAAAAAAAAGGACGACGACAATATAAGTTCGCGCTTCCACGTTTTGGATTGAAATATCTGGCGGCCCCAATTCTAGCCCTGCAAAATCTCTCTTCTCCACCGTCCCCTTCCGCGCCCGGATTGCTCAAATCCCTAATTCGCCGCCATCCCTCGAATCGCCCCTCGTCTCGTCTCTTTCCCCACCGTTCCCCACCTCTGTGCCAGACGACGACGACGGTCGCACTCCACCACCACACCGGAGCTACCTCATCTACGCCTTCGTCTATCGCACCGGGTGGTCCACCGACAACGTCGGCCGCCGCAACCGACGTGCCTCACAGACATTGAGTTCCACCGCATCAGGTGTGCTTCACCGACGCCGTCTCCCAGCTCACCGGGGCTACTTCACCGAGCACATCATCGCACCTCCGGCCCTCGAGGCCATTGGGGCTTCACCAACGGTCTCGTCCATTGCATCGTAGCGCTCCGCTTCCACTCAAGATCTGCATCCGTGCGCGGCCAACCAACGCCAGCATGTCATCCTCAACGGCTCTGAAGTGACCCGTACTCTAGCTAGGCGAGCATGCCCAAACGCCGGCCCGAACTAGGTATCCACACATCACTCCCTTGTGCACTGTTCCGACGATGTTTGGATATCCTTTCACTGCTCTCTTAGCTTACACGCCTATGCAACTCTGACTTTAACTCTTATTTCTTCTGGAGATATCATCTGAAACAAGCAAATCCATTTTTTAGCGAAGCATGACGGCGCTACGGGATCTGGTACACATCCTGCACACCCGTATAACCTTGCAAGTATCTGTCCTCCGTACAACATCAAGGTCGATTCATCTTATTTGATCAACCATTCGCCATGTCAAAAATGCAGAGGGGGATGCAAGGAGCACAAGGCCTGCACATCCAAGCAAGTGGTAACATGGACTTGTACATGGAACATCCCAAGCGCAAGCAGAGCTGCAGTGAGCCTGTACAACGAGCTAGCGTAAGTCCCTGCATTTCATTTAATTCATACTGTCATTCATGTATGATTTGTGTGTAGTGGCTGATCCACGAATTCAAGTTACCAGGGGCGAACATTTAACTTAAAAAATACGAAGGCACTTGCACTCCGGAAATCAACATAACTTGAGAAATGTGAAGCTACATGCACTTTGAAAACCAGCTAATGATCCAAAGTAGTTCAGATTATAAACACTAAATGATGCAAGCACCAAAAAACACAAAATGCAACATGGTGTACAAGGACTACAAACATGGTCTGTACCTGCTTGAATTATTCATTCTCTGGCTGAAAATATCGAAGTGTAATTGCACGTATAACCAGTGCACAAACTGCATATCAATATATCTATCCTGCACAAGTATGCCAATAGTTTCAAACAACAGATTAGAAAAGTATTTATGCTATGTTGTCATGATACGGGGACTTTCTGGTAGATGGCCTCGACGTTTCCTCAAGCTATGAAAATGCACTATAATTTGCTTGTCATCAATGCCTGCAATCTCTGTCTCTCTCAACATAGTAGATCATCATTAGACACTAAATCCTTCAATGAGCTTGCAAAATGCTTGCATTAGATCCCTCATTAGACACTATATGTTCATCACCAGGAGCATGTAAAATGTTTGCATCAAATCCTTCATTAGCAGTCTGTTCATTAGACACTTCAGGCTTAAGAACAACATCAGCTTGTATGTTTGCACCGAAAACTTGATTAGATACATCAGATTCAGTCAGTTCAGTATTGATTGGGGGAGTTATAAAATAAGTAGAAATTGGTTTCATTTTCTCATAGATTCCCTACATACAAGCAGTTTTACAACACCGTCAGGTTTAACTATTGGCCAGAAATTGAAGAGTTGAATTAGATATAATCAGGGATGTGATGTACCTGCTCGTTTCACACGCTACTCTTGCAAGCTGCGACTGTCCGTTTGTGCAAGCTCGATGCCATGCCCGTGCTGCCGCCGCTGCCTCCCATGCAGGCTACACCCAGGGTTGGATATTCATCTTCTTGTCCTTCCGTTCGCTTGAAGCCCGACGACCGCCCTCCAACGAGGGCGCGAGGAAGGGATGTGTCGGTCTGTCCAGCGGCGGCTAGGTTAGGAGCGAATCAGACTGGAGGCTGGAGCGAATGAATTGGGATTTTTCCTGCTGTCGATCGATATGGGAGGCGCTCGTATGGGTCGCGAGCCTGCTATAGGGCCTGCCTTGCACATATGTTATTGGCCCATCCAAATTGAAACATTTTTCTTCATTTTTTACATTGCCTGCTCATGCGTTGGGACGAACAAAACTAGTGTGGGCCAACCTGGACGACTCAAACTAGGTGCACACTTTCCAGCCACCTGAGGCGGCCGCCCATACCAGCCCCTATGGTGGTGTCGCCCCTTTTTGCGTGTATGATAGGATAGTGAAAAATATTCCAGTGGCGCTTTTGATTTACCCACAGAATGGTTGAATTGCTTGTTTCTATGAACTGAGTTCGCCAATAATGTGAAGGATGCCAGTTTTTTCATCCTATTGTAGATTGCTTAGATCTCGATATGCCAAAAGTAATCGCATGAAATATACAGTAAAAGCCAGTGTGATGTGTTTGTCTACAACTAGTCTGACTACACGTCCTCATATAACATATCAAGGACGCTCCATCTTACCAGATTAACCATTCGACTTACCCGTGCAGTGTGAGAAGAAAAAAGTATTGGGACTGCGTATCCAAGCAAATGATGCCATGGACTCCTTTGTACAACCTTGTAAGCGAAAAAGAAGTTGCAGTGTGCCTGTACAAAGAACTAGCGTAAGTTCAGTTACTTGCTTCTCGGAATTTTAGTTATCCACTTATTGCAAAATTGTTCAATTACGTTGCCTGGCTTAATTTAGTTTGCTACTGATTACCTAATGGCACAGCCTGTTAATCATATTGTAGACTGCGCCTATCTATGTGTTTGATACTTACTGTTAAGAATTACCTGTTTGCCTTAACTTAAATATCTAGTTATTTGTTTAACTGATTTGCTGCTACAACAGCGGGTTACAATGATGTTAATAACTACTGTACTTTTCAGCATCCAATTGAAACTCTTTAATTCCTTGTTTGTTTAACTAGTTTGCTGTTATAACTCCCAGTTGAGATATTTTGCTAACTTCAACTTTTGTGAATCCAATCGGAACTTTAATGGCAAAACAGATTAGCCCAAGATCAAAGAGCAAGGTCCCCATGGACGTTGCACCATCCCACAGCAGTGGGACCAGCCCAATCATGCATTATGAATTCGCCAACTGCTGATACTCTAGAGGCTAAACTAGTGGTAGAAAGAGATTCTACTTCTGCACTTAGAGATGAAGTTGACATGTTGAGGAAGCAAACAGCACAATCACAAGCAGTACTCAAGACAACCATTAAATATTTGGTGGATTTCAAAAGAAGCAAGCTGAGACTGACCAGATTGTTAAGGTCCTGAAGGAAAAAAGGAAATTAAATTCCTACTTGGTAAATCATAGGTGAAATGTTCTTTCCATAGTTGAATAACCTTTGTGTTGTCTGTTCATGTAATCAATCAAACCATTTGTTTTAGAGATCATGTAATAATTGTTTTTTTTTTGTTTTTTGGTTTGTAATTTTATTTGAGCACAAGTCTATATTAATTGATAAGACTCGGAGACATTTCATTTGGATTGCTGTGCCAGACCTACAAATATACCAATCGGGCTGAATGTGCATTCAGCAATAATATTAGTATAGATGGACCATAAGTGGCACGCATCAGAAAGGGCCAAGATGATGTAGTAGTTTGGCTAAAAAAAGGATGTTGTTCTAGCAAAAAAAAGTACAGCGGCCTGGCTTATGTATGTTAGTTGATATTATTGATCCATATACTCTATAAGTGTTTATATGTCTGTTAGTTCTGTACATTCTTGGTTGATTGACTCGGTATTTGAATCTTGATACATCGCTTGTGTACATATCTAAATGGGAGTGCACATTATGCTGCGTGTGACATTTGAGTTGGACATGAAGTGTTCCAAATATTCAAATTCACCTTAAACTGGATTCTAGTTTCTGAATTTGAGTATCGGCATTTGTAAACCATATTCATATATGACAGTGGAGTACATCTTTGTCGTCCTTTTGAAGATATATAAAAACACATAGAATGATTTATAAAGATTCATATAGGAATACAAAGTGGATTCGAATTTAGTTGCCAGGGTAAACATGGATGCTTATTGTCCAAAAATTCAAAAGAAGCGGCAAAATCTCCACTCCCACGTCGGCTGCCCGAAGCCAAGTGTTTGGGAGATGGAAATTACTGTCTACCCATTACACGGACAATCCATCGGCCCGCTTTCCACTGCTCTAAATAGGGGTAGGTTAGTAACTTCAATTAGACGTGACACGACCGCCTCTGAGCCCATTCCGACACGGTGGGCGTCAAACATGGGCGGCAAAACACATTTGATTCAAGCTCACCCGAAAGACCTCTGTTTCTCCCTCCATTCCCTGTTCATACATGGTGGGTGGCAAATATTTTCAATAGGGGTAGGTTTGTAACTTCACTCAGACGTGACACAACCGCCCTACCTATCAGCCCCGTTCATACACCGTGGGCGCCAATCATGGGCGCCAACCACCCTCTCCTCGCCCGAAATCGCTCTGGGCAAATATTGGCGAGATGCGAGATTACCGTCCTATCCCCAACCGACGAGACGTCCAAAGTTTAAACGGGGGCTAAGTTCGTAACTTTTCCATATTTCAGACAGGCGCGTCCCAAAAACATGGTTCCCCGTACCTCTCCCTCCATTTTCCCATTCATACACCGTCCGCACTAGAACACCCCATCCCCACACCAGCCTCCGTCCGCCACCCCATCCATCGCCGCCGTCCTCCACCACATCCATCGCCACCATCCTCCACCATGCCAGAGCGCCTACCAAGACCGCGTCATCCACTGCTAGAGATGGACATTTCTCATCCACGGCGACGGACCAATAGCCTTGCATCGCGTCCTCTCGCTTCATTAGCGTCGTCGTCCTCTTTGTCGGGGCCGCTCGCACGACCTTCTCTTCCACCGCAACGGGACTTATCCCCCGATGCACCCGTCTATCGTCGCAGATCTGCTTCAATGCCACCGACAGCCATCGCACCCCTGATGCCTACACGGCGCCGCAAGAGAGGTGGTACTTCATATCTCCTCAACTTTTTGATCTCAATCAGAAAATAGATCTTAACTTGGTTACTCTACTTTCTTTTCAGCTCTTAGAATTTAGTTCTTAGTTCGAAGCAAACAATGGATGCTAAATATCATTTCTCCGGTTTGCAGCTTCAAATCTGCCATGGCATAACCATAATACGGTTTAATTGATCATGCTTAGGGTTTAATTGATCATGTTGGTTCCACGGTGGTTTCTTTAATATAAATCGGAGGGGAAACCCTCTTTTGCTAAAAAAATATGCTTAGAGTTTCCCCCTTTTATGATCACTATACGATCAGAATACGTGCTTCGTGTCATAATAACACTACTCCACCCATCAAGCTAAACAAGCTTAGATGTTCAAATACGAATCTGATATTACTAAAATAGAGTTGTTTAATTGGTCAGCTAAATGTTCCTAAATTAGTTTCGAAAATGCATGTTCGCCGCTCGGGTGTGTATATCTACAGGGTGCCCACGGTGGGTCGGCCCACCCTGGGATTTTGGGTCATCCTAGGCCCCGATTCCCCTCTGTTCTACTACGCGCTTCCGATCTCTACTCTCCCCCAGCCGCCTGCCTCACCGGCGACTTGCCGTCCTCGGACGGCATGACTCTAGGAGGAGACGCCGGACTAATGGGAGGCCAGGAGCCGCTCGCCCAACAGTGTCACCGCTGCTTGGGTGTGCCGCCGTGCCTACCTTCCCAATCCGTTCAGGGCTCAGGCATGGAGCACCCACCAAGCCAACCCGATTTATCCTGAGATACGTCCTCAACACTCAGCAGCCACTCCTCATCACCCATTTTCTAATTGATTCTTTACTCATTAGGCAGGACTGTCATTAGGGTTTGTTGTGTGCTCAATGCTACCTACACTTAATGGTTCAGATGTATTTCGGTAATCTTTAGTACCTCTAAAGTTCACAGGGTTTTCAAAATTCCGGCCCTCGGAACAGAAACTAGTCATTTTGGATTGTTGGTCGTAGTGACATTGACCCAGATTACTACTGCAAGCCAGGTTTGTTGACAATTTTACTTGTCTTTCTTACTCATTCAATATAATATCCAATTATTCATGTCGATTTGTTGCAAAAAATAAGTGCTAGACAAACTTCTTCATTCAGATTTTGGACAGTCTCTTACTGCAGTTACAATTCTGCATACTTGTCGTAATAAGCTCACAAGTAAATGATTGATTCACTACATCTATGCTTGCCTTGTCATATTTGTTGTCAATATTCTTTTAGGGTGGACCACCCTATTTCTAAATACTAGAACCGTAGACATGAGTGAATAGTATTTCTCTATGTGATCTCTTCCATCATGTGTGGGTAACGAATACTGCATTGTATAGAAAGAAAGTGTCATTTCCAGCTTTTACATAGGTTTCGATCTTTTACATGGAATACAATCTGCCTACTTGCTTTGTGTCGCACTACCAACACTCCACCCTTGAAGCTAAACATTAGGCCACTCATAATTGCTTAGTTTATTTGTTCAAATACGAATTTCATATGATTCTAATGTTCCTACTTCAGTTTTGAAATGTGTGCCTGCCTGTTATAGAGACATAAGGGGTTTGTATTTATGTGTGTGTTCTGGTCAGCACGGTTGGGGAGGTGAACTTTGCATATGCAGGGGTTTATAGGGAGACACTCTCCAAGTTGAATCTGCAATGCATTGCATAGATAATCTGACTACTTTTTATGTTTTCATGAATCTCAGATTATGAACAGCATCATAATGATTATGACCTTGTGCGCATGAAAAGAATAAAGTAGAACAATGCCATGGTTGTCAAACTTGACATTAAGGGACTGAAATCAAGTCTGGATGCAATGCAATGCAAACGCTCTCCACCTATAGATTCATGCTCAGAATATGATCCTAACAGTGATTCTGAGCTAGAGGGAGACCTAAGTCAATGTAGCTCCCTAGTGGAGGAGTCAGAGGAATATGCCCTATCTTATTCATCCATCAAGGCAGACTCTAGCCCTACTACACTGGTCATTTCTGATGGCCCAACTCAGCAGACCCCAATTGCAGCAAACAGTATGATTATGCCAGTTGACATAGCACCAGCTGTACGACGCAAAACCCCCTTTCCAGCAAAGAGTACACCAAATCCAGTTGCCAAATCCCTTTTCGAACCAGAGAGATCCCCAATTGCAGCAAATAGGACCCCTATTCCATTTCTTCCCAGTTTAGAAGACGAAGCTTATGTTGTTGTCGGGAACTATGTGCGCATCTTTCCTTCATGGAAAGATTATATCGCAGACATAGAACAATTTCCAGTCTTCCTCCACAACTTACGCGTAAGTAATGTACTAATGTTATTCATGGTCATTACTGCATATGTTTCTGCTGACAGAAGACACAAGATTTCATTCTTTTAAATAGGTGAGGAGCAAACTGGATTGTGATGACGAGCAAGAGTTGGTTGCGCTTTTCAAGCACTCGTTGATGAAGTATCGTTCCTACCTGAGGCAAGCGCACTTCGATGGCAAGCCTCTGAACGAAATTTCTGTAAAGTCTCCGGTGCTACATTTATCCGACGGTGACTGGAATAATCTTGTTACACATTGGTCTCGGCTGCAACGTAAGGTACTGTCTATGATATCACATCACAATTTGAACTACATTTCTGCATTTGCCTTAATGTCTCACTTTTACGAAAACTATTAGCAGAAGAACATTCGTTCTCAAGGGACCACAGAATCTCGCAACTATACTACACACTGGATTGCTCTTGTGAGTACCTCTTGCCCTGTATGACCATACTTACTTTCATAGCTGTTTGATTATGTAGCATCACTGCACATGTTAGCCTCGTAATCGTCCATTTGGTGGACATTATAAGATCTGTATGGACTCTTACACAAATTTAGAATCAACACAATGCTTTTGAAGAGGTTTAGCTCTGCAATCCTCTTGTAAGGACTGAACGTGGTCTATCACTGTACTTACATTAACAGCTACTCCCTCCGTCCCATAATATAAGAATGTTTTGTACAGTACACCAGTGTTCAAAACACTCTTGTATTATGGGAAGAGGGATTGGTTCATTTTGTAGCATTCTGCATCTTATCTCCCTCGCCCACCATTTACTAAAAAAGATCAGATCTATATTTAATCTTACCAACAAGTAGAATACACAGACAATGCCAGTGCAGAAGTGTAGCCCATTGCTCTTGTCAGTACATTTTGTCCGGTAACGCTTGTACTTCCAGGGATTGGTAGTTGATTATGTAGCATCAATCTGCATATTATCTTCATTATCCTCTATCCCTTCCAGTATTATCATATCTATAATTACTCTCTACAAAATTTAGAGTACAGGCAATGCTTATGAAGAAGATTCTATGCTGAAATTCTTGAGTTATCCTTCCCTTGACATGGAGAAGGGAATTATAAAGCCGGTGTTAACTGTTAATGTAAGTTAGTCCTTCTAAAGCCTTTATCCTCAACTGCTATTTAATTTGCTCATACTCCCTATCGTTTACTGTTGTTTAGTTTGCTGTTTCTACCAAAATGCATGTTCGTAAGAACCGTAAGTTCTAAGTTTTACTTGTAAAACCAAATTTCTTATTCATACCATGCACATTACTTAATACTCCCTATATGTATTCTTGGTTTTGTGGATCTATAATCCAGTGTGTGGTGAAGCATCCCACGTTTGCACCTTGTCATCTCCTGTTTTATCTTACTGAGGTGGCTGATGATATGAACAACATGCCATGCACATTATCCAAAATAGATACAATGATTTTCTTTGCCCTTCATCTATGCTTGTTATATTGACATGGTAATCTAGTAGTGTGGTGAAGCTCCCCGCATTATGAACAATGCCAAATTATGCTATTGACATTTTGAACTTACTCTTTATTTTCTAATTTGAAATTGGATAGAATTGACAGAACAGTCATCACCTTTGTTTATACACGTGCAAAACATGTCATCTCTCTGCTTTGTTTCAGGGTGATATGCTTGATGGCATGCACAAGTCTGCTGAAGGCTGTGAGACAAACCCAACATATATTGCAGCAAAGAAGGCAAAACATCTTGAAGATAGCGAGACAACCCCAAAGTCTTGTCTTGATGCAGTGTTCAAGTTACTTGAGACTAACAGTCAGACAAGCTCACCGAATTTGTTGTCTGAATCAGTTCGACTTCTTCAGTCCCAAGTTCTAGCAGAAAGGCATTCTGCAACTCAACTTCTACTTGAAGTCCTATCTCTAAGAAAGATTGCGGAGAACACCAATGAGAACCTCATCGCTAAACAACTACACCTGGAAGCTATGACCGACATGCTAGGCCGGTCTCATAGCCTTGCTCAGTATCTTGTGCAGCAGTTCCCCTGCAAGGCTAACCTTTCTTGAACTGTCTTGGAAGTGGTCTCGGTTCAGTATTATTTTGTTAGGCTGCAATGGTGCCCAGTTTTTGTAATCTGCTTCTTCGTTGCGCTTTATGATCACTAGTGGCGAACTTCGATGCCCAGTGGATGTAATATACCTTAAATCCTTTATTGTATAATGTAGGTTTATTCTTAGTTACTATGCCGTAATTTCTTTATAGTATAGAGTAGGTTTATTCTTAATTCCTACTAGTTACTGCCATCATTCGCTATCTAAAAAAAATCAGATGTAGTCGACCGGGCCGAAACATTCGACTCTAACGGGCCAGGTTTTTAGCGGTCCACAATTGGGCCGGCCTGCGTCTTTCTTGGGCCCGAATGATTGGGGCCTTCACACATTGCGCCAGGCCCAAACTTACACCGGCCTATATTTTAGTTGGGCCTTTGGTCGACCTAGCGCTTAGTTTGGCCCAGGTAGCGTTGGGCCATTAACAGACTGAATATTGTACTGGCCTATTACGGCCGAGATGAAACCACGGGCCTTTAGCAGGCCAAAATGCATGTTGGGCCTCAATTTTCACTAGTCATGGACGGGCCTTCAGCAGGCCGAAATGTAGACTGGCCCGTTATGGGCCCAGTTAGCTCACGGGCCGTTACCAGGCCGAAACATATCTCAGGCCTTAGTTGGCCCACTAATATCATGGGCCTTTAAGAGGCCGAAAGTTTAGTACAGGCATCAACGGGCCGAATTACGCGACAGGCCTTTAACAGGCCCAAAGTCGCGTTGGGCTTAACTGTTGCCACCTTTAGCACGGGCCGTTAGTGGGCCCCATGTCCCGTCAGACCATATATGGCCCATGGGCAGCACGGGCCATTCCCAGGCCGAAAGTCACACCAGGCTGAAATGGGCCCATGTCTACATCAGGCCTCTAGCAGGCTGAAAGTCACTGGGCTATAGTTGGGCCCGAATATTTGGCGAACAATTAACGGGCCAGATCTAGCTTCGGGCCGCAAATGGGCCCAAATATTGGGTGAACAATTAACGGGCCAGATCTAGCTTCGGGCCGTAAATGGGCCCAAATATTGGGCGAACAATTAACGGGCCAGATCTGGTTTCGGGCCGTAAATGGGCCTTTATTAAGCAGGCCGTTATTGGGCTAGCCCACTAGTACCTGATTAAGTTCTACGGGCCTTTGACTGGGCCGGCCTTTTTAACCTATATGGGCCTCTGTTGGGCCCAGCCACGTGTCGACATACCATAGCATGTCTCCTCCAGTGGACGGGCGACATCTGGCCCACTGACGAGCTGACATGTGTTCCCTTCGGCCAATCCAAATTTTACACGTGGAAATTTCCCATTGGTCAAGGCTGTTAACGGGTTATCGGATCCAAAATCCGACCTGATAGCTTAACGGCGTTCTGTTACGGTGGATGCCACGTGTCGGTCACCCTTGACGAAAGCACTTCTGTGACGCGTGATTTATCGTCATGGAAGTGGACACTTCCGTGATGATAATTTTGGTAATGTCATGGAACACTTCTATGACAGCACAGGTATGACTATCTTGATTCTGTCATAAATTTGTCATGGATGTACAAGCATGACAAAAAACGCGACCTATTGTGACAAACACGTATCATCACGGAAGTGTATTTTTTTGTAGTGTTTATTATTGCCTCTAGGGCATATTTCCTTCAGTCTCCCACTTGCACTAGAGTCAATAATCTAGGTCACATCGCCATGTGATTTAACATCAATAGTTCACATATGTATGTGATTAACACCCATAGTTCACATCACCATGTGACCAAAAACCAAAGGGTTTACCAGAGTCAATAATCTAGTTCACATAGCTATGTGATTAATACCCAAAGAGTACTAAGGTGTGATCATGTTTTGCTTGTGAGAGAAGTTTAGTCAACGGGCCTGTCACATTCAGAGTCGTATGTATTTTGCAAACATTCTATGTCTACAATGCTCTACATGGAGCTACTTTAGCTAATTACTCCCACTTTCAATATATATCCAGATTGAGACTCAAAGTCATCTGGATCGGTGTAAAAGCTTGCATCGATGTAACTCTTTATGATGAACTCTTTATCACTTCCATAACCGAGAAATATTTCCTTAGTCCTTACTAAGGATAATTTTGACCGCTGTCCAAATATCTACTCCTAGATCACTATTGTACCCCTTTGCGCAACTCATGGCAAGGTACACAATAGGTCTGGTACACAGCATAGCATACTTTATAGAACCTATGACTGAGGCATAGGGAATGACTTTCACTCTCTCTCTATCTTCTTCCGTGGTCGGGCTTTGAGTCTTACTCAACTTTACACCTTGTAACACTGGCAAGAACCCTTTCATTGACTGATCCATTTTGAACTTTTCCAAAAAACTTTATCAAGGTATGTGCTTTATGAAAGTCCAATTAGGCGTCTTGATCTGTCTCTATAGATCTTGATGCCCAATATGTAAGCAGCTTCACCGAGGTCTTTCATTGAAAAACTCTTATTCAAGTATCCCTTTATGCTATCCAGAAATTATATATCATTTCCAGTCAACAATATGTCATCCACATTTAATATTAGAAATGCTACAGATCTCCCACTCACTTTCTTGTAAATACAGGCTTCTCTAAAAGTCTGTATAAAACCATAAGCTTTGATCACACTATCAAAGCATTTATTCCAACTCTGAGAGGCTTGCACTAGTCCATAAATGGATCGCTGGAGCTTGCACACTTTGTTAGCACCCTTTGGATCAAAAAAACCTTCTGGTTGGATCATATACAACTCTTCTTTCAGAAATCCATTCAAGAATGCAGTTTGTACATCCATCTGCGAGAATTCATAAAATATGGCAACTCCTAACATGATTCGGACGGATTTAAGCATCGCTGCAGTTGAGAAATATCATTGTAGTCAACACCTTGAACTTCTCAAAAACCTTTTATGACAAGTCAAGTTTTGTAGATAGTAACACTACTATCAGCGACCGTCTTCCTCTTGAAGATCCATTTATTTTCTATGGCTTGCTGATCATCGAGCAAGTCCACCAAAGTCCACACCTTGTTCTCATACATGGATCCCATCTCAGATTTCATGGCCTCAAGCCATTTCGCGGAATCTGGGCTCATCATCGCTTCCTCATAGTGTTCATCATGGTCTAGTAACATGACTTCCAGAATAGGATTACCATACCACTCTGGTGCAGACCTTACTCGGGTTGACCTATGAGGTTCGGTAGTAACTTGATCTAAAGTTTCATGATCATCATCATTAGCTTCTTCACTAATTGGTGTAGGAATGACTGGAACTGATTTCTGTGATGAAATACTTTCCAATTCGGGAGAAGTTACAATTGCCTCATCAAGTTCTACTTTCCTCCCACTCACTTCTTTCGAGAGAAACTCCTTCTCTAGAAAGGATCCATTCTTAGCAACGAATATCTTGCCTTCGGATCTGTGATAGAAGATGTACCCAACAGTTTCCTTTGGGTATCCTATGAAGACACACTTCTCCGATTTGGGCTCGAGCTTATCAGGTTGAAGCCTTTTCACATAAGCATCGCAGCCCAAACTTTAAGAAATGATAGCTTAGGTTTCTTGCCAAACCATAGTTCATATGGTGTAGTCTCAACGGATTTGGACGGTGCCCTGTTTAAAGTGAATGTAGTTGTCTCTAATGCATAACCCCAAAACGATAGTGGTAAATTAGTAAGAGACATCATAGATTGCACCATATCTAATAAAGTACGGTTACAACGTTCAGATACATCATTATGTTGTGGTGTTCCAGGTGGCGTGAGTTGTGAAACTATTCCACATTGTTTTAAATGAAGGCCAAACTCGTAACTCAAATATTCACCTCCATGATCAGATCGTAGAAACTTTATTTTCTTGTTACAATGATTCTACACTACACTTTCAAGTTCTTTGAACTTTTCAAATGTTTCAGACTTCTGTTTCATTAAGTAGATATACCCATATCTGCTCAAATCATCTGTGAAGGTCAGAAAATAATGATACCGCCACAAGCCTCAACACTCATCGAACCGCATACATCAGTATGGATTATTTCCAATAAGTCATTAGCTCGTTCCATTGTTCTGGAGAATGGAGTTTTAGTCATCTTGCCCATAAGGCACGGTTCGCAAGTATCAAATGATTCATAATCAAGTGATTCCAAAAGCCCATCAGCATGGAGTTTCTTCATGCGCTTTACATCAATATGACCTAAACGGCAGTGCCACAACTATGTTGCACTATCATTGTCAACTTTGCATCTTTTGGCATCAATATTATGAATATGTGTATCACTACGATCAGGATTCAATAAGACATCAACATTGGGTGTACGACCATAGAAGATTTTATTCATGTAAAAAGAATAACAAGTATTCTCTGTCTTAAATGAATAAGGTATTGCAATAAACATGATCTAATCGTATTCATGCTCAATGCAAACACCAAATAACATTTATTTAGGTTCAACACTAATCCCGAAAGTATAAGGAGTGTGCGATCATGATCATATCAATCTTGGAACCACTTCCAACACACATCGTCACTTCACCCTCAACTAGTCTATGTTTATTCTATAACTCCTGTTTCGAGTTACTAGTCTTAGCAACCAAACAAGTATCAAATACCCAGGGGCTACTATGAACACTAGTAAGGTACACATCAATAGCATGTATATCAAATATACCTTTGTTCACTTTGCCATCCTTCTTATCCGCCAAATGTTTGGGGCAGTTCCGCTTCTAATGACCATTTCCTTTGCAGTAGAAGCACTCAGTTTCAGGCTTGGGTCTAGCTTTGGGCTTCTTCCCGGGAGTGAGAACTTGGTTGCCATTCTTCTTGAAATTCCCTTTATTTCCCTTTGCCCTTTTCTTGAAACCAGTGATCTTGTTTAATCATCAACACTTGATGCTTTTTCTTGATTTCTACCTTCGTTGATTTCAACATCACGAAGAGCTCGGGAATCGTCATCCCTTGCATACTATAGTTCATCACGAAGTTCCGGCAACTTGGTGATGGTGACTAGAGAACTCTGTCAACCACTTCCTATCTAGAAGATTAACTCCCACTTGATTCAAGCGATTGTAGTACCCAGACAATCTGAGCATATGCTCACTAGTTGAGCAATTTCTCCTCCAATTTTTAGGCAAAGTACTTGTCAGAGGTCTGACACCTCTTGACACATGCATGAGTCTGAAATACCAATTTCAACTCTTGGAACATCTCATATGCTCTGTGGCGTTCGAAACGTTTTGAAGTCCTGGTTCTAAGCCGTAAAGCATGGTGCACAAAAGTATCAAGTAGTCATCATATTGAGCTATCCAAACATTCATAACGTCTGCATCTGCTCCTGCAATAGGTCTGTCACCTAGCGGTGCATCAAGGACATAATTCTTCTGTGCAGCAATGAGGATAAACCTTAGATCATGGACCCAGTCCGCATCATTGCTACTATCATCTTTCAACTTAGTTTTCTCTGGGAACATATCAAAAACATAGGGAACCAACAACGCGAGCTATTGATCTACAACATAATTTGCAAATACTATCAGGACTAAGTTCATGATAAATTAATGTTCAATTAATCATATTACTTAAGAACTCCCACTTAGATAGACATCCCTCCAGTCATCTAAATGATCACGTGATCCATATCAACTTAACCAAGTTCGATCATCACGTGAGATGGAGTAGTTTTCAATGGTGAACATATCTATGTAGATCATATCTACTATATGATTCACGCTCGACCTTTAGGTCTCTAGTGTTCCGAGGCCATATCTGCATATGCTAGGCTCGTCAAGTTTAACCCGAGTATTCTGCGTGTGCAAAACTGGCTTGCGCCTGTTGTATGTGAACGTAGAGCTTATCACACCCGATCATCACGTGGTGTCTAGGCACGACGAACTGCCGCAACAGTGCATACTCAGGAAGAACACTTATACCTTGAAATTCAGTAAGGGATCATCTTATAATGCTACCGCCGTACTAAGCAAAATTAGATGCATAAAAGATTAACATCACATGCAATCAAAATATGTGACATGATATGGCCATCATCATCTTGTGCTTATGGTCTCTATCACCGAAGCATCGTCATGATCTCCAATGTCACCGGCGTGACACCTTGATCTCCATCGTAGCATCGTTGTCGTCTCGCCAACTATTGCTTCTATGACTATCGCTACCGCTTAGTGATAAAGTAAAGCAATTACATGGCAATTGCATTGCATATAATAAAGCGACAACCATATGGCTCCTGCCAGTTGCCGATAACTCTGTTAGAAAACATGATCATCTCATACAACAATTTATATCACATCATGTATTGACCATATCACATCACAACAAGCCCTACAAAAACAAGTTAGACGTCCTCTACTTTGTTGTTGCAAATTTTACGTGGCTGCTATGGTATTCTAGCAAGAACCTTTCTTACCTACGCATCAAAACCACGACGATTTTTCGTCAAGTGTGTTGTTTTAACCTTCAACAAGGACCGGCCATAGTCAAACTCGATTCAATTAAAGTTGGAGAAACAGACACCCGCCAGCCAGCTATGTGCAAAAGCACGTCGGTAGAACCAGTCTCATGAACACTGTCATGTAATGTTGGTCCGGGCCGCTTCATCCAACAATACCGCGGAATCAAAGTAAGACATTGGTGGTAAGCAGTATGACTATTATCGCCCACAACTCTTTGTGTTCTACTCGTGCATAAAACATCTACGCATAGACCTGGCTCGGATGCCACTGTTGGGTAACGTAGTAATTTCAAAAAAAAATCCTACGATCACGCAAGATCTATCTAGGAGATGCATAGCAATGAGAGGGGAGAGTGTGTCCACGTACCCTCGTAGACCGAAAGCAGAAGTGTTTAGTAACACGATTGATCGCGCCAACCGATCCAAGTACCAAACATACAACAGCTCCGCATTCAGCACACATTCGGCTCGATGACGTCCCTCGTGCTCTTGATCTAGTTGAGGACGAGCGTGAGTTCCGTCAGCACGACGGCGTGGCAATGGTGATGATGATGTTACTGGCGCAGGGCTTCGCCTAAGCACTGCGGCGATATGACCGGGGTGTGTTACTATGGAGGGGGGCACTAAGGCAAAACTTGATGTGTCTTTGGGGTGCCCCCTGCCCACGTATATAAAGGAGGGAGGGAGGGAGGCCGCCCCCCTAGGGATGTCCCAAGAGTATGGAGTCCTACTAGGACTTCCAAGTCCTAGTAGGAATCCCTTTCCTTTTTGGAGTAGGAGAGAAGGAAAGAGGGAAAGAGAGATGGAGTAGGAAAGGGCAAGGGGGGCGCCGCCCCCTTTACCTAATCCAATTCGGAACCATGGGGGGTGCCACCTCCCCTTGGCCTGCCTCCTCCTTTCCCGTATGGCCCAATAAGGCCCATTACTTCTCCCGGTGAATTCCTGTAACTCCCCGGTACTCCGAAAAGTACCCGAATCACTCGAAACCTTTCTGATGTCCGAATATAGCCTTCCAATATATCAATCTTTATGTCTCGGCCATTTCAAGACTTCTCGTTACGTCTGTGATGTCATTTGGGACTCCAAACAAACTTCGGTCATCAAAACACATAACTCATAATACAAATCATCATCGAACGTTAAGTGTGCAGACTCTACGGGTTTGAGAACTATGTAGACATGATCGAGACACATCTCCGATCAATAACCAATAGCGGAAGTTGGATGCTCATATTGGCTCCTACATATTCTACAAAGATCTTTATCGGTCAAACCGCATAACAACATATGTTTTTCCCTTTGTCATCGGTATGTTAGTTGCCCGAGATTCGACCGTCGGTATCATTATACCTAGTTCAATCTCGTTACCGGAAAGTCTCTTTACTCGTTCTGTAATGCTTCATCCCGCAACTAACTCATTATTCACATTGCTTGCTAGGCTTATAGTGATGAGCATTTCCAGGGCCGAGAGATACCTCTCCGATACACGGAGTGACAAATCCTAATATCGATCTATGCCAACCCAACAAACACCTTCAGAGACACCCGTAGGGCATCTTTATAATCACCCAGTTACGTTGTGACATTTGATAGCAGACAAGGTGTTCCTACGGTATTCGGGAGTTGCATAATCTCATAGTCAAAGGAACGTGTATAAGTCATGAAGAAAGAAGTAGCAATGAAACTGTAACGATCATACTGCTAAGCTAACGGATGGGTCTTGTCCATCACATCATTCTCCTAATGATGTGATCCCGTTCATCAAATGACAACACATGTCTATGGTTATTAAACATAACCATCTTTGATTAACAAGCTAGTCAAGTAGAGCCATACTAGGGACACTATGTTTTGTCTACGTATTCACACATCTACTAAGTTTCCGGTTAATACAATTCTAGCATGAATAATAAACATTTATCATGATATATGGAAATATAAATAACAACTTTATTATTGCCTCTATGGCATATTTCCTCCAGTGGGCATAACCCACCTGGGCGCACCTGGGCCCCTAGGTGCTCCCTGGTGGGTTGTGCCCCCTCGGGGCACCCCTCTGGTACTTCTTCGGCCCATCTTGTGTCTTCTGGTCCAGAAAAAATCCACAAAAAGTTTCGTTGTGTTTGGACTTCGTTTGGTATTGATTTCCTACGATGTAAAAAACAAGCAGAAAACATCAACTAGCTGGTAGAAACTAGGGTTCTACCGGGTCTAGGCGGGAGGTTGTAGGGGACGGAGGGAGCTGGTCGTGGACGAACACGCGGACGCCGGCGGCTGGGCGCCGTCGTGCGCGAGGAGGCGGCGGCTGAGAGGGAGATGGCGCAGGGAAGGAGGAGGCTAGGGTTAGGTCTCCCGGCTCCCTAAGGAAGCCGAGCAAATATGATTGCTTCTTGCTTGATTAGATTGATACATCTCCTCTCCTTATATAGAGAGGTTTATTACTTGACTCCTAAGCGAATGATAAGATAATCGGGCTAAGCCCCTAATAACGATAAGATAACTTGGGCCACAACCCACTGGGCTAAGCCCCTAATATGACGGTCATAACACTTCTCCCCGTCTGCACAAACAGCTCGTCCTCGAGCTGTAAGGTAGGGAAGCGCTTGCTGAACTCCTCGAGGTGATCAACCAGCGTCAAACACCTTCGCGACAGCTGGGGCGGTCAGGTCGTCGTCGGTGGCGTCCTCCTCAATGTAGTCTGCAGCCTCCAGGTAGAAGAGTCGCGGGCAGATGTGGCCGGGCGTGTAGGGCTCGTCGCAGTTGAAGCACAACCCTTGACGGCGACGCTCGAGTAGCTCGGCCGAGGTGAGCCGTCGGAACGGGCGCACCGGGGTCGCGGCGAGGGGAGCCACGGAAGCCTTTGCAGGCTGACCCTGCACAGGAACATCTGGTCCGGGTAGCGGCCCAGTGGCTCGAGACGGTGATGCCTGGTGCATGGCCACCGCATGGCGCACGAACGCGCGGGCGTAGTACATGGCCGTCTGGAGGTCTTGGGGTCCCTGCAACTCGACGTCCCCGCGGATATGATCTGGCAGAACGCCGACGAAGTGTTCGGCCTGCTGGTGAGCCGTCACGCCGGACGCATGGCACGCCAGGGCCTGAAAGCGGTCGGTGTAGTCTTGCACCGTAGAGGTAAAGGGAAGGCGGCCGAACTCTGCCAGGCGGCTCCCGAGGATCAGCGGCCCAAAATGAAGGAGGCACAACTCATGAAAGCGCTCCCACGGGGGCATGCCACCCTCGTCCTGCTCGAGGGTGTAGTACCATGTCTGGGCTGCACCACGGAGGTGGTTGGATGCCAGCCAAGTGCGCTCCGACGCGAGAATGCGCTGCCCATGGAAAAACTGGTTGCACTGGTTGAGCCAGTTAAGCGGGTCCTCCGTGCCGTCATAAGTGGCGAAGTCGATCTTGGCGAACCGTGGCGGCGTATGGGTCGGCGCGCCATGCCCGACCGGCTCGGCGGTGCAGAGTAGTGATGATGACGGCGCCCGGTCAACACTGGGGAGGCCGTCGTAGGCCCCCGCGGAGCCGGACGAGACCCCAAACTGTAGTGTGGGTACCGATGGGTGCCCAGCCTCCGTGTAAACTGGCGGTGGCGGAATCGGGGACGGTGACGGCAGAAACTGAACCTACTGGATTGGGAGGCCCCCCGGTGTGGACTAGCCCAGTCCGGAGCTGGGCAGCGGCGGTGGAAGCTGGACCAGCACGGCTGGCGCAGCTGGGGCCGGCGCGGGCCAGTACGGCCACTGTGGCGCTGGGGCGGGCGCGGGATGCACGGGTGGCGCCGCGAGAGCCAGCGCGGGCCACTGCGGCAAGGAAAGTGCTGGGGCGGCCGGGGGAGGCGCAAGTGGTGCCGCGAGAGCCGGCACGAGCCACTGCGGCCAGGACAGCGCTGGGGCGGCCGGCGGCTGGAGCAACGGATGGCCCCCGACGATCGCCACGGGGACCGAGTACCAGGGCAGGGCCGGCAGTCCGGAGGAGACGGCCGGCGGCGGAGGTGTTGGTGGCCCGTACGGACCGGCCAGGAACAGCCGGATTCCTTGGACCACGACGACTAGATCGTTGAGGATGCCGGTCATGGCCTCCGAGGAGTAGACGAGCGGCGTGGTGGAGGGTGGACCCATGGAGGGGGGCGGCGACTGGCTGGTCGATGCGCCGATGGTGGAACCCATCAGCGCCGAGGGAAGGAACAGCGGTGCCGTGGAGAGGATCGGTGATGGCGCGGCGGCGGTGGTGGCGAGGGGCAGCGACGGGCTTGGTGATCGTGATGACATGGTCGAAACCAAGCTAGCTGATACCAAGCTGGTAGAAACTAGGGTTCTACTGGGTCTAGGCCGGAGGTTGTAGGGGACGGAGGGAGCTGGTCGTGGACGAACACCCGGACGCTGGCGGCTGGGCACCGTCGTGCGCGAGGAGGCGGCGGCTGAGAGGGAGATGGTGCTGTCCTACGGTGCCCTCCGTCTCGCGCAAATGTGAGGGGTCCTCGCAATATGTTCATAATTTGCTTATGGTTGGTTGCGAGAGTGATAGAAGCTTAAACCCGAGTAGGTGGGTTATGGCGTATGTGAGTAAAGAGGACTTGATACTTAATGCTATGGTTGGGTTTCACGACCTTAATGATCTTTAGTAGTCGCGGATGCTTGCTAGTGGTTCAATCATAAGTGCATATGATCCAAGTAGAGAAAGTATGTTAGCTCATGCCTCTCCCTCATATAGAATTGCAAGAATGATTACCAGTACTTGTTATCGATTGCCTGGGACAAATGACTTTCTTGTTGACAAAAGCTATCCACTTTTATTATCTCTCAATTTATTCATAGTTTTATTCTCGCAAAGTATTTGTAGTTTTATTATTGAAAAATAGTTTCATACTTGTTTTAGGTAAAGCAAACGTCAAGTGTGCGTAGAGTTCACTGGTACGTGTCAGTGCTATAAAAATGGTTTTTCACCCCTTTCCGCGACGTCATTTCGAACCGTCACCAAGTGAGTGTGGGCAATCGGGGGTCCTTCCTAGACGATCCAGAAACCGTCGGGGGTAGGGAGCCAAGATGCTTATACAGTACTCCTACTCGTTTGTGCTCGCATTGCCATCGCAGTCAGTATTCTGTTGTGCTACGTCTATGATGACGGCCCATAACAAATGGTTCACTATTATAGAACGTGTATGATAAGCATTCCCAAACCGTATGTGATAAATAATTAAGAAGATTAGCTAATCGTCGTATGAGTGTCAGACAGGATTATGAAACTTTGGACCGTTGTAAAATCGTTGTACACGACAACTATCACACGCGCTATTCTGTGGTGCAACGTTTATGATGCATACTTCATCAGAAACAGTTCATGGTTGCGAATCATGTATGATAAGGCAACTATCACAAACATTTAGTTTGCCTGCACTGTTTGTGATATTGTCTGACATCGCACATGCTTTGCAAACGGCAACTGTGTGCATGCTTGCACATGTTTCCTCCATGTGAACCATCTCAGATTCTGGTGTATATCACAAACGTTTGTGTGTTTTACCAACCGTGTGTGCCGTAACGACCTGGGGAGCGTAATTTCACTGTAATTTAATTGCTGCTATATCAAATTGTACCGGATTTGGATTTGAATTTGAATGTATGCTATAGCTTTATTCATATCCATTAGGTTCAGACAACCAATGCATTATTCAATTCATAGGTACATATCAAGAATTACATAAGAACCAAATAAAGAATGATGAACCACAGTTGTATACTTGTACTATTAAAGACGGTAAAGAAAGAGGCGAAATACATTCTGGTTGCTGAACAAGGTGAAGCGGAATGCCCATATTGTGCCCTCCTCCATGCAGAAGGCATGCACGACCCTAGTCCAACCCCTTGTGATGGCCGACCGGCCATCCTTCACGGTCTCTGTTGGGGATATTACTACTAGGTGTGAACCGGCCTACCTGGGCCGGGTTAACTTCATTAGTAGTATAAAGGTGATTAAGCAGATGAAGGCCCATGGCCTGTAGTCGGTTTAGAACCTGTAGCCGTAAACCGGCTTGATATGTAAACTTGCATTGTAAGTTAGGAATAGAGAGAGACCAACCGGGATACGAGTATGAACCGGTGTGGGACTCTGTGGACCGACGGGCGTCACCCGTGTATATAAGGGGACGACCCGGCGGCGGTTCAAAGACAGACAACAACAACTCGAGCCTAGGCAAAGCTTGTTTGCTCCCTAGCCATCGAAACCACATCAATTCCATCACAACTAGACGTAGGCTTTTACCTTCATCGAAGGGGCCGAACTAGTATAAACCCTTGTGTCTTTGTGTCCGCTTTAACCCCTTCAAGTTAACCCGTAGCGATGGCTCCACGACTAAGTCCTTTCACAAGGACATCTACCGTGACAAATCCACGACAGTTGGCGCCCACCGTGGGGCTATCGCACGACGGTTTGATGATCTTGGAGGGCAAGCTCAAAGGACTCGAAGGCTATGCTGTGGGCCGGATGACCAAGAGTCGTCGCGGCAAGCTCTACATCGACGATGCAGGATGGGGTCCCGAAGCCGGCTCGATCGAGTACGGGTACCGGGTCCCCTTTGGTGGCATACACGTTTTTATCGGCAAGATTGGTGAGCCTGGGCCTGAGCCGGACATCCGCACCAACCTCGTCGAGACGGCTCAGCGTGCGAGATCTACCCAGGTTAAACCGGCCGTGAGGCGTGCCTTCGTGGGAGTCATCCACGGAGGAGAGCATGGGGACGAGTCAGAATATGGTAGCGAGACCGTCGTCTATTCCGGCGACGAGTCCTCAACCGGAGAGACAGAATCATTGTACCAGTTGCAAGACGACCAGATTAGGGGCTGTTCCGATGGCGACAGTATTCCGGACCCCCCTGAGCAGATCAACCGGGTTGGAATATTCATGGCCGGTACGCAAGCGGCGAATCACTCCTCGACCGCAACAGCAATGTTCTCCGGATCAGCAGCGGTAGCGGCAGCAGGGGCAGGAGGCCTTGTGCGCCCACCGGTTCAAGTTCTGTCTGACCTGTTTGATGCACTAGCTGTACTTATGGCAGAGGCCAATCCGGCGGATCAGGAGGCCCATGATGCAGAGATTGCAAAGGTGAGAGAGCAGATCGCACAAGCCAAAGCTGACCTGGCAGCAGAGAAAGACAGGATGGCCGCAGAGCGGGCCGCTTTGGACGCCCACGCCTACAAGCTCATGCTCAACCAGATCGCATCACAAGAAGTCTTGAAGCGGAAGCACAGATCACGCCTGCCGTTATCGTTCGACCCTCGAAATATCTTTCACACTCCGGGAGCTGGAACCAGTAATCCGCCGGGGCACCTGGAGGTAAACCGGGTCGAGGCACCAGGGCCAGGAGCGACGGTCCAACCCCGCCTGATGGAACCTCCTCGGCAGAACATTGTGATTCCTCCGCCGGTCCAGACACCTACGGGTCATTATTTTAATCCTATGGACAATCTTGTCGCAGCTGCTGCGTGATTAGAAGCTATCCCGGTCGAAGGAGACTCTCCGCAAGCAATAGAGACGCGCCGGGTTAAGGAACTTCTCCGGACCGCTTTGATTCAACAGCAGGCATATTCATACAGCCGCGATCGAATTCATTCCACACCTCGTCCAAGCCAGAGCTATAGTAGGTGCCTGGATGAACCGGCCATATCAAGCAATGCGCGGGGCCGTGAAGCGGCCCGTGGCAATAACCCGGACGGTGGTGTTCATGATGCTCAGGATGTAGTGGACCGGGCCCGGGCACGAAGGGAGGCCGAGAACGAGGCGGATCAGCTTACACCGGTTCGTCCTACCACCTCTGCCGGGCCAGGGGTCGCATCTAGCTTGGGAGTGCCCTGTTTAGTCCCCGCTTTACGCAATGTACGCCTGCCCAAGGACTTCAAGGGCCCGCGCAAGGTGCCAAATTACACCGCTAATTTATCTCCAGAAGCGTGGGTAGAGAGTTATGAGATGGCAATGGAGATGTTGGATGTGGATGAGACCGCGTGTGCAAAGTACTTCACCATGATGCTTGAAGGCACAGCCCGTACTTGGTTGAAGAGCCTGCCGCCTAATTCTATCAGTTCATGGGCCCAGTTGCGGACCCGGTTTATCCAGAATTTCAAAGATACGTGTAAGCAGCCTAAGTCCATAGTAGACTTGGTAGCTTGTGTTCAGGAGGACGGAGAGTCAACAACCCATTGGGTACGCCGCGCTTCTGAAGTCTTGCACTCGTCTGACAGGATCAATGCTGACTCTGCGATCTTAACCCT
Source organism: Triticum dicoccoides (assembly GCF_002162155.2). NCBI lineage: Eukaryota > Viridiplantae > Streptophyta > Magnoliopsida > Poales > Poaceae > Triticum > Triticum dicoccoides. Next base: position 110,743,264 of record NC_041387.1, on the reverse strand, counting down.
GGAGGGCAACTACCGGTTTAAGCCTCTAAAGTAGAAGTTGGGGCGTATGAAGCGGTTCTGTAATGACATGGGAACTCTCATGGCCTCTTTAGTGAAGTATGCTGATTCTGATAGTACCAAGGATCCCGAGACTGACGATGACGAAGCAGGGAAGGGAAAAAGAATAGCAACTCTAAGGGGCATCAATACAAACCGGCGGGCCATGGAAACAGAGGCAAGCGTAAGGCAGATGGCAGCATGGACTTTGTGGCTAACACTAATGCGCAGGACAAGAGTCAGCGGCGCAGAGGTAAAGCGGCGAATCATAATGGGGCTCCAAATCCTAACCCGGATTGCTTAAACTATTTGCTGAATCAGCCTTGCCCAAAACACGGGACGAAGGAGGCGCCGGCTAACCACCTTTGGAAGGATTGTTACATTATGCAGGAATTTAAAAACTCTAATGCCTTCCGGTATGACCGTGGGTCAGGTGGTGGCTCAGGATCCGGCTTCCATGGCCCGGGTCACGATGGAGCTTCCGGTTCAGGTTTCAATCAGGGCGGTAATAATAACCAGGATAATCAGAACGGTCAAGGGGGTTACAACCAATAGCAGCAGCAGCAGCGGTCGGGTTATCAGAGCCAGCCAAAACAGTTGAACAATGGGCAGTATCACATTTTCACAACTAGCTCGGATAAGCGCGACCAGAAACTTCATAAGCGAGCAATGAACTCTGTTGAACCGGCCGTACCGCGTTATTTACGCTGGTCAGAGCAGCCTATCATGTGGAGCAGGGAGGATCACCCCCCCCCCCCGGGTTGACAATCCGGGCCAGTTGGCACTAGTGGTAGACCCTAAGGTGGGAGGTTATAAATTCACCAAGGTACTCATGGATGGAGGGAGCAGTATTAACATCCTGTACTATGAGACATTCCGCCGCATGGGGCTAATAGACAAGGATCTCAGACCGTCTAATACAGTGTTCCATGGGGTGGGGCTTGGCAAATCAGCATATCCTGTTGGTAAGATAGCCCTGGAGGTGGCTTTTGGGGACGAGCATGATTCCCGATCCGAGACACTAACCTTTGAGGTGGTGAAGATCCGGAGCCCGTATCACGCCTTGTTTGGGCGGCCGGCTTATGCCAAATTCATGGCACAGCCTTGTTATATCTATTTAGAGCTCAAGATGCCGGGTCACAAAGGGACAATAACGGTTCATGGGAGCCGCAAGATTGCTTTGGAATGTGAGGAAGGTGATGCGGCCTATGCAGAGTCGGTTTGTGCCACGAAGGAGTTAAAATATTATAGGGACAATGTTGATCCGGCGGACATGACCCCTTTGAAGAAGCCAACTACGGAGCATGATTCAGATCTGAAGTTCAAATCAGCGGCTGAGACCAAGCTTGTTGACTTCGTGCCAGGCGATTCGTCCAAGCAGTTCACTGTCAGTGCCAACTTGGACCCTAAATAGGAAAGCGCGCTCATCGAGTTCATCCATGAGAATCGGGACATTTTTTCATGGAAGCCTCCTGACATGCCAGGTGTACCGAGGGAACTCGCTGAGCACACTCTTAATGTTGATCCCAAGTATAAATCGGTAAAGCAATTTCTCCGCCGGTTTAACGAAGAGAGGCGCAAAGCTATTGGGGAGGAGGTGGCCAGGCTCTTAGCAGCTGGTTTTATCATTGAAGTGTTCCATCCAGAGTGGCTTGCTAATCCGGTGCTGGTTCTTAAGAAAAATGGCACTTGGTGTATGTGTGTGGATTACATGGATCTTAACAAGGCTTGTCCAGCAGATCCTTTTGCCCTCCCTCGCATTGACCAGATTATTGACGCCACGGCGGGTTGTGAGCGTTTGAGTTTTTTGGATGCGTATTCTGGGTATCATCAGATCAAAATGGCGGTTAAGGACCAGGAGAAGACGGCGTTTATTACTCCCTTTGGAGCCTTCTGCTATGTATCTATGCCTTTTGGGCTCAAGAGCGCCCAAGCCACTTATCAACGGTGTGTACAGAATTGCCTGCATAAACAGATCGGCCGCAATGTGCATGCCTATGTGGATGATATTGTAGTCAAGTCAAGGCAGAAGGAGACGCTGGTTGATGATTTGAAGGAAACCTTTGACAACTTGCGGGTTTATAAAATGATGCTTAACCCTGCCAAATGTGTCTTTGGTGCTCCGGCAGGCAAGTTACTGGGTTTTCTTGTGTCCAACAGAGGAATTGAGGCTAATCCGGAGAAGATTACGGCTATCACCTCCCTGGCTAAACCGAAGTGTATCAACGATGTTCAGCATTTGGCGGGTCGGATCGCTGCACTGAGCCGGTTTATCAGTCGCCTCGGAGAGAAGGCCATCCCTTTATACCAGATGTTGAGAAAGACAGATCAATTCATCTGGAGTCCAGTTGCTGATGAAGCGTTGGAGGACTTGAAGCGGCAATTAGCCAATCCTCCCGTTCTTGCCGCTCCGGTCGACAAGGAGCTGTTATTGTTATACATAGCGGCCAATGCTCGTGCAGTTAGCGTGGCTATTGTGGTAGAACGCAAGGAGGCGGGCAAGGAGTATCCGGTTCAGCGGCCGGTTTACTATATCAGCGAGGTGCTTATTGAATCCAAGCAAAGGTATCCGCATTGGCAGAAGCTGGTATATGGAGTTTTCATGGCAAGCCAGAAGTTGAAGCAGTATTTCCAAGGGCACCCTATCACAGTGGTCAGTTCAGCTCCCTTGGGCGATATCATACAGAACCGGGAGGCGACCGGCCGGATTGCCAAGTGGGCTAAAGAACTTGGGCCGCACGGATTGAAGTACGTACCTCGGACGACGGTGAAGTCTCAAGCACTTGTGGATTTCATCAATGATTGGACTGAGTTGCAAGCCCCAGAGGAGAAACCAGATCACACATATTGGACTATCCATTTTGATGGATCCAGACAATTGGAAGGCTCGGGGGCCGGAGTCGTGTTAACTTCCCCACGAGGTGATACATTTTGTTATGTTCTCCGCTTAATGTTCCCTTGTACTAATAATGTAGCTGAGTATGAAGCCTTGCTCCATGGTCTTCGGATGGCTAAAGAGATGAATCTAAGTCGGGTTAAGTGCTTCGGTGACTCGGACCTCGTAGCTCAACAGGTGTCTGGCACTTGGGATTCTAAAGACCCACTCATGGCTGCATATCGTCGTGAGGTGGATATTGTTGCAGGTCACTTCAAGGGTTATCAGGTGGATCACGTGGATCGTCAAAAAAATGAAGCGGCAGACGCTTTAAGCCAGTTGGGCTCTCAGCGTAAACCGGTCCCGCCTAATGTCTTTCTTGATGTGTTGCACAATCCGTCAGTCAAGCTCCTAGGTGAAGCGGATTTGGCTATTCCTGATCCGGAGGCTCAATTGGTGGCAGCCCTGCATGTTATACCGGATTGGACAGTTCCCTATCTTGCATACATAAACCGGGGAGAGTTGCCAGAGGACGAGACTCTAGCCAGGCAGATAGTCCGGCGATCCAAATCTATGACAATTATCAATGGCGAATTGCATCATTGCAGTGTATCAAGGGCGTTTCAACGCTGCATCTCTCCTGAGGAAGGTTGTGAAATTTTACGCGAAATCCATGAAGGGGATTGTGGTCACCACGCCGGTTCAAAGTCTCTGGTGGCTAAGGCGTTTCGTCACGGGTTTTACTGGTTGACAGCTCATGCTGATGCAGAGGACTTGGTTAAACGGTGTGATGGCTGTCAGAAATTTTCAAGGCGTGCTCATGTGCCGGCTCAAGAATTGAGGATGATTCCAATTACTTGGCCGTTTGCAACATGGGGGCTGGATATGGTCGGACCTTTTAAAAGATCCAAGGATAAGAAAACCCACCTTTTGGTGGCAGTTGACAAGTTTACCAAGTGGGTTGAAGCGGAGCCTGTCAGCAAGTGTGATGCAGCTACAACGGTGCAGTTCATTAAAAAGGTGATTTTCCGGTTTGGCTTTCCACACATTATCATTACTGACAATGGTACCAATTTATCCAAGGGTGCTATGAAGAATTCTGTGAACGTGAGCACATCAGACTTGACGTATCATCAGTGGCTCACCCCCAGTCCAATGGGCAGGCAGAACGAGCTAATCAAGAGATCTTGCGAGGCATCAAACCCCGGCTTATAGTTCCATTGCAAAGAACACCGGGATGTTGGGTTGAAGAGCTACCATCTGTGCTATGGAGTATCAACACTACGCCCAACCGATCTACAGGATACACACCGTTTTTTATGGTCTACGGAGCAGAGGCGGTTCTCCCTAGTGATATCCGGCACGATTCGCCTCGTGTGGCGGCTTATGTTGAAGCGGACAATGAGACAGCACGGCAAGATGCTTTGGACCTATTAGATGAGGAGCGTGACATAGCGGCTGCCCGCTCGGCGATTTATCAACAAGATCTTCGTCGCTATCAGAGTCGCCGGGTCAGAACCAGAACTTTTCAAGAAGGAGATTTGGTGCTTCGTCTCATCCAAGATCAGACAGATATGCATAAGTTATCCCCACCTTGGGAGGGACCTTTCATGGTCAGCAAGAATCTGCGCAACGGGTCGTACTATCTGATTGATATTCGAGAGCATAAAGACTCACGCACATCAGAGGAGGAGACCAACATGCCGTGGAATATAGCTCATCTTCGGCCTTACAACACTTGAGCCATCGGCTCTATCTATGTACATATTATGTCAGTGTATATATTATCATTGATATAATAAAACCGGAACCTCGGCTAAAGCAGGGTCTCTGTCCTTTCATATCATGTGTGGTTACATGGAGTGGTTCTGTTTTAAAGCGGCCTCTGGTTTACCCCTTGAAATTTTCTTTTCAAAAAAGCTTTGTGATATCACTTGGGGCCTTGGTCGTGTCCGAACCAATGCGACACCTTTTGATAGGCGAAAGCCACCAGATCACTTGGGGACATGGTCAAGTCTAAACCAGTCACGCCTCTTGATCGGCCTAAGGCCACAAAATCACTTGGGGGCTTGGTCGAACCCGAACCATTGCCACGCCTTTTAATCGGCATAAATGCCACGGTTTCATTTGGGGACCTGGCTGACTTGAACCATTGTCACTCCTATTGGGGGCTTGGTCCTATCCGACCATGGTAACACCATCTGATCAGCTCAGTAAAGCATGTTTTTGCAAACGGTTTTTATCATTGCCTTTGCTGCCATATTTCTTTTATGACTATTCTTCAATTGTTGTTGTATTTCCTTTAAACCAACAACACTTTTTACCGGTTCAGCTGATGGAAATCAGTTCATTTGTATTCCGGAGAAATATGCCCAGTTTAACTTTCCTGTTAACATCATGAAGTAGCAGGGGGGCTCATAATGACCCAGCACGGTTTACATGGGAGTTGTTTTCTCCCCTTTGATGATAACGGTTTATAAATACTCCGTTTCAAGCCTGGCTAAGCCAACTTCATGCCCAGCGATGGCAGGTATTTTGTATCGCATATTTGATTATATGTTTTAAATACATTGATATATATATATATATATATATATATATATATATATATATATATATATATATATATATATATCAAGGTTATAAACCGATTGGCGGTATAACCGCCACCGCAGTTCAAGATTTTCTGATTGCAGGAAATATAAATTGAGGATTTCAAGCAAAAGCATCAGTACTTATGCACGAAGGCATATTCAAGGCAGAAGTATTGACTATACTATTACAAGGCAACGCGGTGCCCAAATAAGATCATTGTTGTTCCGGCGGATCATAATAAAGCAGCTATTTAAACCGGCTTCTGGTTCAAGCCTGTTCATCAAACCGGTCTGACAGTTGTGGGTCGTCCCGCGCCGCTTCAGCTTTCCCATCTCTATCCATTGGCTGGAAATCAACAGTGGTCCAGTCGATTCCCATTAAAGCTTGAAAGACAGCCTCTTCATGGATCAAGGAAGACGGTTCAATATCAGGAGCGTAAGTATGCTTACGGATTGGAGGAATCAGATTCTCCGCTTCAGGAGTTGGTGCAGGCACTCGTTTGTTCTGATCATTGTATTGAGCTTGATAATGCGACAAGTCTGCCTCTTCAGCCAATTGACAAGCCAGAGGGCGTACTGCACGGTTTATCGCCCTCAAATCATCTTCATTGAACTCTGAGCCATCTTCCTTCAAGCTGGGATAGCCTTGAGCTGCTTCAACAGGATCGAAATCTGGCACCCATGCTTTTGCCCGGATCAAGGCATTAATGGCTCCGGTTCGAGCAGCAGATTTTTTCAGTTCTTCAATCCGAGCAGGAAGCATTGACAACCTATTAAGAGTGTCTTGGATTAAAGTGGGTGCTGGATTGTTATGAGATGCAGTGGTGATGATCCGTTGCGCTCCGGTATACAGCTGTTCAATTAAAGTGTAGGCAGCCTTCAACTTCTTCCGAACATCTGACCCTAAGTGACCAATGCGGGTACCTGCAACAATACAGGAAAGATCACAAACCGGATCTATTATAAGCAGGCCAGAGTTGTCCAGGAAACCAAAAGGAGCTTACCAAATATAGCAGCGGTCATGGAATGTACTTGCCGCTTTACGGCGGTCAGCTCATCTACCACCGGTTTAAGGGCAGCCTCAGCGTTTTTAGCTCTTTTTATTAAATCGGCCTTCTCAGTGGCCCAATCAGTCCGCTCCTTCTTGAAGCCCTCTTTCAGCTGTTTTGTGATGCTCAAAGCGCTGGTTATTTCTTCCCTTGCCTTGTCGGTTTCAGCTTGTTGGGTTTTCAAAGTTTCCTGCAGATCAGTAATCCGGTCCTCTTTGATCTTCACGTCAGCCTGCATAAAGACAGTGCTTGGCTTTCAACAAACGGTACAAGAATTTGAAGTACCAACCACATAACAAGTTATACGCTTGATACTTGGGGGCTAATGCACCTTCAATTTTCATCTATTACTAAATCGCAAAGTCCCAAGCTCAATACAGGTATTCAACTTGGCACTTGGGGGCTAATGGCTATTTGCTCAGTTATGTTCTGATGTTAGAATATTTATTGGAGTCCCAGTTTAACTATACTAAGTTGAACCGGCCCTTGGGGGCTACATTGATGGATTTCAAAGTATTGAGGACTATATTCAAGTCCCGGCTTGAAGAAGGTTACAAACCGGCCCTTGGGGGCTAGGAGGATTAATACAGTGGCAATAATTAAAGAAAGAAGAAGCACAAGGAAGTTACCTCAAATTTATCTCTCATCAGCTTTACCATGCCAGCTTCACAGTCACGACTAGTATATAGCCGGTTCAAGTAACCAGAATGAAGATCTCGGGCACTCAGAGTAGCATATGTTTCCAGATCAACATCCCATTTGCCTTTGTTCATGGCAGAAAAATCTTCTTTCACAGTATGCTTGGACAAAGCGATAGGATTCCCTGGTTCAAAGCGACCTACGCCGGTAATTACAACGTCATCATCCTTGGACTCGCCGGTTTGTGTTGGACCGGTCGGTTTATCGGCAGGCTTTGGAGGACTGCGGGATCTATCAATCCGGACGGAGCTGGCAGGCTGATCAACAGGGACTGAGGTATCGATAGGCCTTTTATCAGTAACGGCATCATCTTGCAAAGGAGGATCATTGGGAATATCCTCAGGAACGAACGCTTCAAGATCTGGTGTTTTATCCTGTTCAGGAGCAGTGTCTTCCTCGGCCGCTTTATTCAGGCGGGCTTTTTTGCTCGGTTTAGGTTTAGCCCTGAAAAAGAAACAAAGAGTCAAGGAATAGCATAAGTTATAACGTGGTATACCAGAAGCATATGTTCAGTCTAGCTTACCCAAGAACCGTTTTCAGTGGTGGCAGCTGAGTGGCCGACGATTCACCAGAGGAAGAATGGGAAGTAACCTGATAATCGAAGTCGGACGGATTAAGAGGTTGACGGATGAAACCCGCTTTAGGACATAAATTAATAAAAAGGTCGGAGACCTCGGAGCGGCGTTTTCGAACCTGACTGTTTGGTAAACCGGTGGAGGTAACTACCTGGCCGCTGTGCCGGGTTGTGCGGCGAGCTTCATGTTGCTAAGTCTTTATAAGAAATTTGGGATCCAAATAAGCAAGAGGATGAGAAAATTTAACTTTCCGGTTTGCCTGGCAAAATTTTGGCAAAGGCAAAGGATCTGAATCGGAAGAGAGAATAGTTACCTCAGTGACATCAGCCTTACTGGCTTCAGCGTCGTCCTGACAAGTATCGTCATCAATAAGGCGTGTAAAATGTAGATGAGATCTATGGACTTGAGCGTGAAACTACAGGTGGATGCTAAAAGGCTACTGCTAATCAGAGCAGGGTTTCACAGATCTATCCAGGAGTCTGGGTACGAGTATGAACAAGTGCTGAACACGGCAAGAACACGAAACCCTAGAATAGATCTATGTTAAGAAGAACAGAAGGCTTACCAGAGCCGAGGAAGACGCGGAAGGCTACCGCGGTGCTCTGGTGCATTCAGGTTGATGCAGCGGCCCAAGACGGTGCAGAGGTCAACGGCGGCGGCGGAGCTCCGAGGCTGGCGACGCGAGGAAGACGAAGAGAAAGAGACGAAGGGGAGAAAAGGAAATGACCCTTCGGTCCTATTTATTAGGCAGGGGATGTATGTCAGGCGCGCGAATCCAGGAGCCACAAGATTCGGAAGTGGAGCTGCTGCCTTGGGTATCGCAGATCTATTAATAAAAGAAGGCATTATAAATGTTAACTTCATGATGATGTCATGCCGGTTTACAGCAATCAGAGATGATGACGACATGGCGGTTTACCAATTACCAGAAGATGTTGAAGACAAAGATTTTTGTGAAGGATTGACATGAACCAGTTCAAATCAATCTGGGGCCTAATGTTGGGGATATTACTACTAGGTGTGAACCGGCCTACCTGGGCTGGGTTAACTTCGTTAGTAGTATAAAGGTGATTAAGCAGATGAAGGCCCAAGGCCTGTAGTCGGTTTAGAACCTGTAGCCGTAAACCGGCTTGATATGTAAACTTGCATTGTAAGTTGGGAATAGAGAGAGACCAACCGGGATACGAGTATGAACCGGTGTGCGACTCTGTGGACCGACGGGCGTCACCCGTGTATATAAGGGGACGACCCGGCGGCGGTTCAAAGACAGACAACAACAACTCGAGCCTAGGCGAAGCTTGTTTGCTCCCTAGCCATCGAAACCACATCAATTCCATCACAACTAGACGTAGGCTTTTACCTTCATCGAAGGGGTCGAACTAGTATAAACCCTTGTGTCTTTGTGTCCGCTTTAACCCCTTCAAGTTAACCCGTAGCGATGGCTCCACGACTAAGTCCTTTCACAAGGACATCTGCCGTGACACATGGAGCCATCGCTACGGGTTAACTTGAAGGGGTTAAAGCGGACACAAAGACACAAGGGTTTATACTAGTTCGGCCCCTTCGATGAAGGTAAAAGCCTACGTCTAGTTGTGATGGAATTGATGTGGTTTCGATGGCTAGGGAGCAAACAAGCTTCGCCTAGGCTCGAGCTGTTGTTGTCTGTCCCTGAACCGCCGCCGGATCGTCCCCTTATATACACGGGTGATGCCCGTCAGTTCATAGAGTCCCACACCGGTTCATATTCATATCCCGGTTGGTCTCTCTCTATTCCTATCTTATAATACAAGTTTACATATCAAGCCGGTTTACGGCTACAGGTTCTAAACTGACTACAGGCCTTGGGCCTTCATCTGCTTAATCACCTTTATACTACTAATGAAGTTAACCCGGCCCAGGTAGGCCGGTTCACACCTAGTAGTAATATCCCCAACATTAGGCCCCAGATTGATTTGAACCGGTTCATGTCAATCCTTCACAAAAATCTTTGTCTTCAACATCTTCTGGTAATTGGTAAACCGCCATGTCGTCATCATCTCTGGTTGCTGTAGACCGGCATGACATCATCACGAAGTTTAACATTTATGATGCCTTCTTTCATTGATAGATCTGCGATACCCAAGGCAGCAGCTCCACTTCCGAATTTTGTGGCTCCTGGATTTGCGCGCCTGACACACGTCCTTTGCCTTATAAATAGGACCGAAGGGTCATTTCCTTTTCTCCCCTTTGTCTCTTTCTCTTCGTCTTCCTCGCGTCGCCAGCCTCGGAGCTCCGCCACCGCCATTGACCTGTGCACCGTCTTGGGCCGCTGCATCAACCTGAACGCTCCAGAGCACTGCGGTAGCTTTCCGTGTCTTCCTCGATTCTGGTAAGCCTTCTGCTCTTCTTAACATAGATCTGTTCTAGAGTTTCGTGTTCTTGCCGTGTTCCTCACTTGTTCATGCTCGTACCCAGACTCCTGGATAGATCTGTGAAAACCCTGCTCTGATTAGCAGTAGCCTTTTAGCATCCACCTATAGTTTCACGCTCAAGTCCATAGATCTCATCTACATACCTGCCCATTGATTCACTTCCGTTCTGCTTTAATCTTTTGAATATTTTCTATTTTTCTGAACTTGCTTCAAATCCATTACTACAATAGGACCTTGTGAAACCTGTTTCTGCATACTTAGCCATCCGCAACCGTAATTGCTTTCAATGTTTAGATCAGGCGGTTTAACTTAATATAGGAAAAATTAGTAAACTGGTATATACCATTAGTCCCCTTGTTGAACCGCCAGACTTCTTCAGTCTTATTATGCTACCTCATAGAAATCCGGTTTAAATGTACTGCCTCCGGTTTAACATTGTTCATACCAGCGCATTCTTGAACCGGAATCACTTCTTGTAGATCTCATCATGGCCAAACAAGTATATGAGTGCAACTGGGTTCCTTCTCGCGTCACAGAAACTTAGCTGGATGATTTAGTATTGATTGGCGCTTTAGACAGCAAAGATACTATCCACTGGAGGGTTCCTGGTGATGAATGTCCTCCCACACCTCAAGAGGGAGAGGTTTTGATTTTTGCGGATCACTTAGCCCGGGGCTTCAAACCGCCCGGCTCTAAATTTTACCGGGATGTGTTAGCCAATTTTCAACTCCTCCCGCAAGATACTGGCCCCAATTCTGTTACCAACTTATGTCACTTCCAAGTGCTCTGTGAGGTATACCTTCAAGAGAAACCCACAGTTGAATTGTTCAGAGACTGCTTCCACTTAAACCGCTGCACAGAATTCACTGATGGTCCCAATACCGAATTGGGCGGTATGGCAATTTAGAAAAGGAAAGAAATCACTTATCCCCATGCCAGACTACACAGTCACCCCAAGGAGTGGAATGCAACATGGTTTTACTGCAAAGATACTTCCCCTGATGATGAAAATCCTTTGCCTGGCTTTCGTCCGGAGCGGCTCAGCAATACACACCCCTTCCCACAAAGGTTAAGTGCCAAGGAGAGGAGTAAATACGCTCCGCAATTATCCATGCTCCGAGCCTTCATGGCCAATGGTTTAACAGGAGTAGATCTCGCATGCTGTTGGATATCATGGAGCATACTGCCTCTCAGCCGGCGCTCCGGTTTAATGTGCAAGTATACTGGTAGCGTTGATGACCCACTCCGACACACCAACATCCAGCTCTCCGATGATGAAGTCACAGAGGCTGTGAAGAAAATGTTGAACGAACCGGAGCACGTCTGCGCTCAAACCGGCCTGTCCCCTTTCTGTGCTACCAACAAACCACCAGCTGTAAGATTTTGATTGTACTTTTTACTGAACCTGTTATTGCTATCTCTGTCTGACATCAATTGCTGCTTAACCAGGGTGATAATCCGTTTTGGAGCAAGAAGCTTCCACAAGACAAATCGGAGAAAGCAGAACGGCCAACCCGGCTAAAGACCAAGGTCATCAAGAAGCCTGCTAAAAAGAGGAAAACCACTGCTTCATCTGATCCGGCTGTTGATGATGATGTGGGTAACTCGGACCTTGAGGTAGAACTCGATTCATTAGGCTTACTTTTTACACCCTTATTGATGATGATACTTGTCAGGACGACGCTGAAGCCAGTAATGCTGATGTCACTGAGGTAACTATTCTCTCTTCCCATTCAGATCCTTTGCCTTTGCCAAAATTTCGCCAGGCAAACCGGAAAGTTAAATTTTCTCATCCTCTTGCTTACTTGGATCCCAAATTTCTTATGAAGACTCAGCAACATGAAGCTCGCCGCACAACCCGGCACAGCGGCCAGGTAGTTACTTCCGCCGGTTTACCAAACAGTCCGGTTTGAAAACGCCGCTCCGAGGTCTCCGACCTTTTTATTAATTTATATCCTAAAGCGGGTTTCATCCGTCAACCTCTTAATCTGTCCGACTCCGATTATCAGGTTACTTCCCATTCTTCCTCTGGTGAATCGTCGGCCACTCAGCTGCCACCACTGAAAACGGTTCTTGGGTAAGCTAGACTGAACATATGCTTCCGGTATACTGCGTTATAATTTATACCATTCCTTGACTCCTTGTTTCTCTTTCACGGCTAAACCTAAACCAAGCAAGAAAGCCCGCCTGGATAAAGCGGCCGAGGAAGATGCCGCCCCTGAACAGGATAAAGCACCAGATCTTGAAGCGTTCGTTCCTGAAGATATTCCCAATGATCCTCCCTTGCAAGATGATGCTATTACTGATAAAAGGCCTACCAATACTTCAGTCCCTATTGACCAGCCTGCCAGCTCCGTCCGGATTGATAGATCCCGCAGTCCTTCAAAGCCTGCCGATAAACCGACCACGCCAACGCAAACCGGTGAGTCCAAGGATGATGACGTTGTAATTACCGGCGTAGGTCGCTTTGAACCAGGGAATCCTGTCACTTTGGCCAAGCATACTGTGAAAGAAGATTTTTCTGCCATGAACAAAGGCAAATTGGATGTTGATCTGGAAACATATGCTGCTCTGAGTGCCCAAGATCTTCATTCTGGTTACTTGAACCGGCTATATACTAGTCGTGACTGTGAAGCTGGCATGGTAAAGATGATGAGAGATAAATTTGAGGTCACTTCCTTGTGCTTCTTCTTTCTTTAATTACTGCCACTGTATTAATCCTCCTAGCCCCCAAGGGCCGGTTTGTAACCTTCTTCAAGCCGGGACTTGAATATAGTCCTCAATACTTTGAAATCCATCAATGTAGCCCCCAAGGGCCAGTTCAACTTAGTATAGCTAAACCGGGACTCCAATAAAGATTCTAACATCAGAACATAACTGAGCAAATAGCCATTAGCCCCCAAGTGCCAAGTTGAATACCTGTATTGAGCTTGGGACTTTGCGATTTAGTAATAGATGAAACTTGAAGGTGCATTAGCCCCCAAGTATCAAGCGTATAACTTGTTATGTGGTTGGTACTTCAAATTCTTGTACCATTTGTTGAAAGCCAAGCACTGTCTTTATGCAGGCTGAAGTGAGGATCAAAGAGGACCGGATTACTGATCTGCAGGAAACTTTGAAAACCCAACAAGCTGAAACCGACAAGGCAAGGGAAGAAATAACCAGCGCTTTGAGCATCACAGAATAGCTGAAGGAGGGCTTCAAGAAGGAGCGGACTGATTGGGCCACTGAGAAGGCCGCTTTAATAAAAAGAGCTGAAAACGCTGAAGCCGCCCTTAAACCGGTGGTAGATGAGCTGACCGCCGTAAAGCGGCAAGTACATTCCATGACCGCTGCTATCTTTGGTAAGCTCCTTTTGGTTTCCTGGATAACTCTGGCCTGCTTATAATAGATTCGGTTTGTGATCTTTCCTGTATTGTTGCAGGTACACGCATTGGTCACTTAGGGTCAGATGTTCGGTAGAAGTTGAAGGCTGCCTACACTTTAATTAAACAGTTGTATACCGGAGCGCAGCGGATCATCACCACTGCATCTCATAACAATCCGGCACCCACTTTAATCCAAGATACTCTGAATAGGTTGTCAATGCTTCCTGCTCGGATTGGAGAACTGAAAAAATCTGCTGCTCGAACCGGAGCCATTAACGCCTTAATCCGGGCAAAAGCATGGGTGCCGGATTTCGATCCTGTTGAAGCAGCTCAAGGCTATCCCAGCTTGAAGGAAGATGGCTCAGAGTTCAATGAAGATGATTTGAGGGCGATAAACCGTGCAGTACGCCCTCTGGCTTGTCAATTGGCTGAAGAGGCCAATTTGTCGCATTATCAAGCTCAGTACAATGATCAGAACAAACGAGTGGCGGCACCAATTCCTAAAGCGGAGAATCTGGTTCCTCCAATCTGTAAGCATACTTACGCTCCTGATATTGAACCGTCTTCTCTTATCCATGAAGAGGCTGTCTTTCAAGCTTTAATGGGAATCGACTGGACCACTGTTGATTTCCAGCCAATGGATAGAGATGAGGAAGCTGAAGCGGCGCGGGACGACCCACAACCATCAGACCGGTTTGATGAGCAGGCTTGAACCGGAAGCCGGTTTAAACAACTGCCTTATTATGATCCGTCAAAATAACAATGATCTTATTTGGGCACCGCGTTGCCTTGTAATAGAATAGCCAATACTTCTACTTTAAATATGCCTTCGTGCATATGTACTGATGCTTTTGCTTGAAATCCTCAATTTATATTTCCTGCAATCAGAAAATCTTGAACTGCGGTGGCGGTTATTCCGCCAACCGGTTTATAACCTTGATATATATATCAATGTATTTAAAACATATAATCAAATATGCGATACAAAATACCTGCCATCGCTGGGCATAAAGTTGGCTTTAGCCAGGCTTCAAACGGAGGTTTTACAAACCATTACCATCAAAGGGGAGAAAACAACTCCCGTGTTTTTAAAATGTTGGCTTACCATGTAAACCGTGCTGGGTCATTATAAGCCCCCCTGCTACTCCATGATTTTAACAGGAAATTTAAACCGGGCATATTTCTCCGGATTAAAAATGAACCGATTTCCGTCAGCTGAACCGGTAAAAAAGTGTTGTTGGTTTAAAGGAAACACAACAAAAATTGAAGAATAGTCATAAAAGAAATATGGAAGCAAAGGCAATGATAAAAACCGTTTGCAAAAACATGCTTTACTGAGCTGATCAGATGGTGTTACCATGGTCGGACAGGACCAAGCCCCCAATAGGAGTGACAATGGTTCAAGTCAGCCAGGTCCCCAAATGAAACCGTGGCATTTATGCCGATCAAAAGGCGTGGCAATGGTTCGGGTTCGACCAAGCCCCCAAGTGATTCTGTGGCCTTAGGCCCATCAAGAGGTGTGACTGGTTCAGACTTGACCATGTCCCCAAGTGATCTGGTGGCTTTCGCCTATCAAAAGGTGTCGCATTGGTTCGGACACGACCAAGGCCCCAAGTGATATCACAAAGCTTTTTTGAAAAGCAAATTTCAAGGGGTAAACCGGAGGCCGCTCTAAGACAGAACAACTCCATGTAACCACACATGATATTAAAGGACAGAGACCCCGCTTTAGCTGAGGCTCCGGTTTTATTATATCAATGATAATATATACACTGCCAGAATATGTACATAGATAGAGCTGATGGCTCAAGTGTAGTAAGGCCGAAGATGAGCTATATTCCACGGCCTGTTGGTCTCCTCCTCTGATGTGCGTGAGTCTTTATGCTCTCGAAAATCAATCAGATAGTACGACCCGTTGTGCAGATTTTTGCTGACCACGAAAGGTCCCTCCCAAGGTGGGGATAACTTGTGCATATCCGTCTTATCTTGGATGAGCCGAAGCACCAAATCTCCTTCTTGAAAAGTTCTGGTTCTGACCCGGCGACTGTGATAGCGACGAAGATCTTGTTGATAAATCGCCGAGCGGGCAGCCGCTATGTCACGCTCCTCATCTAATAGGTCCAAAGCATCTTGCCGTGCTGTCTCATTGTCCGCTTCAACATAAGCCGCCACACGAGGCGAATCGTGCCGGATATCACTAGGGAGAACCGCCTCTGGTCCGTAGACCATAAAAAACGGCGTGTATCCGGTAGATCGGTTGGGCGTAGTATTGATACTCCATAGCACATACGATAGCTCTTCAACCCAACAACCCGGTGTTCTTTGCAATGGAACCATAAGCCGGGGTTTGATGCCTCGCAAGATCTCTTGATTAGCTCATTCTGCCTGCCCATTGGACTGCGGGTGAGCCACTGACGATACATCAAGTCGGATATGCTCACGTTCACAGAATTCCTTCATAGCGCCCTTGGATAAATTGGTACCATTGTCAGTAATGATGCTGTGTGGAAAGCCAAACCGGAAAATCACCTTTTTAATGAACTGCACTGCTGTAGCTGCATCACACTTACTAACAGGCACCGCTTCAATCCACTTGGTAAATTTATCGACTGCCACCAAAAGGTGGGTTTTCTTATCCTTGGACCTTTTAAAAGGTCCGACCATATCCAGCCCCCATGTTGCAAACGGCCAAGTAATTGGAATCATCCTCAATTCTTGAGCCGGCACATGAGCACGCCTTGAAAATTTCTGATAGCCATCACACCATTTAACCAAGTCCTCCGCATCAGCATGAGCTGTCAACCAGTAGAACCCGTGACGAAACGCCTTAGCCACCAGAGACTTTGAACCGGTGTGGTGACCACAATCCCCTTCATGGATTTCGCATAAAATTTCACAGCCTTCCTCAGGGGAGACGCAGCGTTGAAACGCCCCTGATACACTGCAATGATGCAATTCGCCATTGACAATGGTCATAGACTTGGATCGCCGGACTATCTGCCTGGCTAGAGTCTCATCCTCTGGCAACTCTCCCCGGTTCATGTACGCAAGATAAGGAACTGTCCAATCCGGTATAACATGCAGGGCTGCCACCAATTGAGCCTTCGGATGAGGAATAGTCAAATCCGCTTCACCTAGGAGCTTGACTGACGGATTGTGCAACACATCAAGAAAGACATTAGGCGGGACCGGTTTACGCTGAGAGCCCAACCGGCTTAAAGCGTCCGCCGCTTCATTTTTTCGACAATCCACGTGATCCACCTGATAACCCTTGAAGTGACCTGCAACAATATCCACCTCACGACGATATGCAGCCATGAGTGGGTCTTTAGAATCCCAAGTGCTAGACACCTGTTGAGCTACGAGGTCCGAGTCACCGAAGCACTTAACCCGACTTAGATTCATCTCTTTAGCCATCCGGAGACCATGGAGCAAGGCTTCATACTCAGCTGCATTATTAGTACAAGGGAACATTAAGTGGAGAACATAACAAAACTTATCACCTCGTGGGGAAGTTAACACGACTCCAGCCCCCGAGCCTTCCAGTTGCCTGGATCCATCAAAATGGATAGTCCAATATGTGTGATCCGGCTTCTCCTCTGGTGCTTGCAACTCAGTCCAATCATTGATGAAATCAACAAGTGCTTGAGACTTCACCGCCGTCCGGGGTACGTACTTCAATCCGTGCGGCCCAAGTTCTATAGCCCACTTGGCAATCCGGCCGGTCGCCTCCCGGTTCTGTATGATATCGCCCAAGGGAGCTGAACTGACCACTTTGATAGGGTGCCCTTGGAAATACTGCTTGAACTTCCGGCTTGCCATGAAAACTCCATATACCAGCTTCTGCCAATGCGGATACCTTTGCTTGGATTCAATAAGCACCTCGCTGATATAGTAAACCGTCCGCTGAACCGGACACTCCTTGCCTGTCTCCTTGCGTTCTACCACAATAGCCACGCTAACTGCACGAGCATTGGCCGCTACGTATAACAATAACGGCTCCTTGTCGACCGGAGCTGCAAGAACGGGCGGATTGGCTAATTGCCGCTTCAAGTCCTCCAACGCTTCATCAGCAGCTGGACTCCAGATGAATTGATCTGTCTTTCTCAACATCTGGTATAAAGGGATGGCCTTCTCTCCGAGGCGGCTGATAGACTGGCTCAGCGCGGCAATCCGACCCGCCAAACGCTGAACATCATTGATACACTTCGGTTTAGCCAGGGAGGTGATAGCCGTAATCTTCTCCGGATTAGCCTCGATTCCTCTGTTGGACACAAGAAAGCCCAGTAACTTTCCTGCCGGAACACCAAAAACACATTTGGTCAGGTTAAGCATCATCTTGTAAACCCGCAAGTTGTCAAAGGTTTCCTTCAAATCATCAACCAGTGTCTCCTTCTGCCTTGACTTGACTACAATATCATCCACATAGGCGTGCACATTGCGGCCGATCTGCTTATGCAGGCAGTTCTGTAAACACCGTTGATAAGTGGCTTGGGCACTCTTGAGCCCAAAAGGCATAGATACATAGCAGAAGGCTCCAAAGGGAGTAATAAACATCGTCTTCTCCTGGTCCTTAACCGCCATTTTGATCTGATGATACCCCGAATACGCATCCAAAAAACTCAAACGCTCACAACCCGCCGTGGCATCAATAATCTGGTCAATGCGGGGGAGGGGAAAAGGATCCGCTGGACATGCCTTGTTAAGATCCGTATAATCCACACACATACGCCAAGTGCTATTTTTCTTAAGAACCAGCACCGGATTAGCAAGCCACTCTGGATGGAACACTTCAATGATAAAACCAGCTGCTAAGAGCCTGGCCACCTCCTCCCCAATAGCTTTGCGCCTCTCTTCGTTAAACCGGCGGAGAAATTGCTTTACCGGTTTATACTTGGGATCAACATTAAGAGTGTGCTCAGCGAGTTCCCTCAGTACACCTGGCATGTCAGAAGGCTTCCATGCAAAAATGTCCCGATTCTCACGGATGAGCGCGCTTTCCTATTTAGGGTCCAAGTTGGCACTGACAGTGAACTGCTTGGACGAATCGCCGGGCACGAAGTCAACAAGCTTGGTCTCAGCCACTGATTTGAACTTCAGATCTGAATCATGCTCCGTAGTTGGCTTCTTCAAAGGGGTCATGTCCGCCGGATCAACATTGTCCCTATAATATTTTAACTCCTCCGTGGCACAAACCGACTCTGCATAGGCCGCATCACCTTCCTCACATTCCAAAGCAATCTTGCGGCTCCCATGAATCGTTATTGTCCCTTTGTGACCCGGCATCATGAGCTGCAAATAGATATAACAAGGCCGTGCCATGAATTTGGCATAAGCCGGCCGCCCAAACAAGGCGTGATACGGGCTCCGGATCTTCACCACCTCAAAGGTTAGTGTCTCGGATCGGGAATCATGCTCCTCCCCAAAAGCCACCTCCAGGGCTATCTTACCAACAGGATATGCTGATTTGCCAGGCACCACACCATGGAACACCGTATTAGACGGTTTGAGATTTGTGTCTGTGAGCCCCATGCGGCGGAATGTCTCATAGTACAGGATGTTAATACTGCTCCCTCCATCCATGAGCACCTTGGTGAATTTATAACCTCCCACCTGAGGGTCTACCACTAATGCCAACTGGCCCGGATTGTCCACCCGGGTGGGTGATCCTCCCTGCTCCACACGATAGGCTGTTCTGACCAACGTAAGTAACGTGGTATGGCCGGTTCAACAGAGTTCACCGCTCGCTTGTGAAGTTTCCGGTCGCGCTTATCCAAGCTAGTTGTGAAAACGTGATACTGCCCATTGTTCAACTGTTTTGGATGACTCTGATAACCCGACTGCTGCTGCTGCTGTTGGTTGTAACCCCCTTGACTGCTCAGATTATTCTGGTTGTTATGACCGCCCTGATTGAAACCTGAACCGGAAGCTCCATCGTGACCCGGCCCATGGAAACCGGATCCTGAGCCACCACCTGACCCACGGTCATACCGAAAGGCATTAGAGTTTTTAAATTCCTGCATAATGTAACAATCCTTCCAAAGGTGGTTAGCCGGCGCCTCCTTCGTCCCGTGTTTTGGGCAAGGCTGATTCAGCAAATAGTTTAAGCGATCCGGGTTAGGATTTGGAGCCCCATTACGATTCGCCGCTTTACCTCTGCGCCGCTGACCCTTGTCCTGCGCATTAGTGTTAGCCACAAAGTCCATGCTGCCATCCGCTTTACGCTTGCCTCCGTTCCCATGGCTCGCCAGTTTGTGTTGATGCCCCTTGAAATTGTTGTTCTTCTTTCCCTTCCCTGCTTCGTCATTGTCAGTCTCAGGATCCTTGGTACTATCAGAATCAGCATACTTCACCAAAGCGGCCATGAGAGTTCCCGTGTCGTTACAGAACCGCTTCATACGCCCCAACTTCATCTTCAGAGGCTTAAACCGGCAGTTGCCCTCTAGGGTTAAAATCGCAGAGTCAGCATTGATCCTGTCAGACGAGTGCAAGACTTCCGAAACGCGGCGTACCCAATGGGTTGTTGACTCTCCGTCCTCCTGAACACAAGCGGCCAAGTCTACTATGGACTTAGGCTGCTTACACGTATCTTTGAAATTCTGGATAAACCGGGTCCGCAACTGGGCCCATGAACTGATAGAATTAGGCGGCAGGCTCTTCAACCAAGTACGGGCTGTGCCTTCAAGCATCATGGTGAAGTACTTTGCACACGCAGTCTCATCCACATCCAGCATCTCCATTGCCATCTCATAACTCTCTACCCACGCTTCTGGAGATAAATCAGCGGTGTAATTTGGCACCTTGCGCGGGCCCTTGAAGTCCTTGGGCAGGCGTACATTGCGTAAAGTGGGGACTAAACAGGGCACTCCCAGGCTAGAGGCGACCCCTGGCCCGGCAGAGGTGGTAGGACGAACCGGTGTAAGCTGATCCGCCTCGTTCTGTGCTGCTAACTCGACCTCCCTTCGTGCCCGGGCCCGGTCCACTACATCCTGAGCATCGCGAACACCACCTGCCGGGTTATTGCCACGGGCCGCTTCACGGCTCCGCGCATTGCTTGATACGGCTGGTTCATCCATGTGCCTACTGTAGCTCCGGCTTGGACGAAGTGTGGAATGAATCCGATCGCGGCTGTATGAATATGCCTCCTGCTGAATCAAAGCGGTCCGGAGAAGTTCCTTAACCCGGCGCGTCTCTATTGCTTGCGGAGAGTCTCCTTCGATCGGGATAGCTTCTAATCGCGCAGCAGCTGCGACAAGATTGTCCATAGGATTAGAATAATGACCCGGAGGTGTCTGGACCGGTGGAGGAATCACAATGTTCTGCCAAGGAGGTTCCATCAGGAGGGGTTGAACTGTCGCTCCTGGCCCTGGTGCCTCGACCCGGTTTACCTCCCGGTGCCCCGGCGGATTACTGGTTCCAGCCTATGGAGTGTGAAAGAGATTTCGAGGGTTGAACCCTAATGGCAGGCGCGATCTGTGCTTCCGCTTCAAGACCTCCTGTGATGCGTTCTGGTCAGCATGAGCTTATAGGCCTGGGCGTCCAAAGCGGCCCGCTCTGCGGCCATCCTGTCCTTCTCTGCTGCCAGGTCGGCTTTGGCCTATGCAATCTGCTCTCTCACCTTTCCAACCTCTGCATCATGGGCCTCCTGATCCGCCAGATTGGGCTCTGCCATAAGTACAGCTAGTGCATCAAACAGGTCAGACAGAACTTGAACCGGTGGGCGCACAAGGCCTCCTGCCCCTGCTGCCGCTGTCGCTGCTGATCCGGAGAACATCGCTGCTGCGGTCGAGGAGTGATTCGCCGCCTGCGTACCGGCCATGAATATTCCAACCCGGTTGATCTGCTCAGGGGGGTCTGGAATACTGTTGCCATCGGAACAGCCCCTACTCTGGTCGTCTTGCAACTGGTACAATGATTCGGTCTCCCCGGTCGAGGACTCGTCGCTAGAATAGATGACGGTCTCGCTACCGTATTCTGACTCGTCCTCATGCTCTCCCCCGTGGATGACTCCCATGAAGGCACGCCTCATGGCCGGTTTCACCTGGGTAGATCTCGCACGCTGAGCCGTCTCGACAAGGTCGGTGCGGATG
This sequence comes from Triticum dicoccoides, assembly GCF_002162155.2. NCBI lineage: Eukaryota > Viridiplantae > Streptophyta > Magnoliopsida > Poales > Poaceae > Triticum > Triticum dicoccoides. The sequence goes on along the minus strand of NC_041387.1, from coordinate 110,721,567 downwards.
TCCGGCTCAGGCCCAGGCTCACCAATCTTGCCGATAAAAACGTGTATGCCACCAAAGGGGACCCGGTACCCGTACTCGATCGAGCCGGCTTCGAGACCCCATCCTGCATCGTCGATGTAGAGCTTGCCGCGATGACTCTTGGTCATCCGGCCCACAACATAGCCTTCGAGTCCTTTGAGCTTACCCTCCAAGATCATCAAACCGTTGTGCGATGGCCCCACGGTGGGCGCCAACTGTCGTGGATTTGTCACGGCAGATGTCCTTGTGAAAGGACTTAGTCGTGGAGCCATCGCTACGGGTTAACTTGAAGGGGTTAAAGCGGACACAAAGACACAAGGGTTTATACTAGTTCGGCCCCTTCGATGAAGGTAAAAGCCTACGTCTAGTTGTGATGGAATTGATGTGGTTTCGATGGCTAGGGAGCAAACAAGCTTCGCCTAGGCTCGAGCTGTTGTTGTCTGTCCCTGAACCGCAGCCGGATCGTCCCCTTATATACCCGGGTGACGCCCGTCAGTTCATACAGTCCCACACCGGTTCATATTCATATCCCGGTTGGTCTCTCTCTATTCCTATCTTACAATACAAGTTTACATATCAAGCCGGTTTACGGCTATAGGTTCTAAACCGACTACAGGCCTTGGGCCTTCATCTGCTTAATCACCTTTATACTACTAATGAAGTTAACCCGGCCCAGGTAGGCCGGTTCACACCTAGTAGTAATATCCCCAACATTGTGCCCTCCTCCATGCAGAAGGCATGCACAACTCTAGTCCAACCCCTTGTGATGGCCGACCGGCCATCCTTCACGGTCTCCATGCAAACATCTAGATAATCATTGTGTTCTATTAGAAATACTTTAACCTTTGCATGCCCACCAATCATGTAGTTTGAGAGGTAATCTTGAGTAAACTACTTTGGGAACCACTACAAAGGAAAAAAGATTCAGACATTGTCATCTAACACAACTCATTATGGGTAGTAAAAAGAAGGTTGCAGAGTTCTCACTTACCATCATGCAGTTTGCTGTTGTATTGGATAAAGTGTAAACAAATAGTTTAATTGTCATCTTTTGACCCATTTTACTAACAATCTTTATCAGCTTCCTCACTTGATGTTGGTTCATCGATATCTCATTTCCCCATACGCAGAAAGGGTCGAAGCGCGGATCTTTACCAATGGCATATGTACCTAAAAGCACCAAGTTAATATTAGAAGCTAAACATCAATTGCACGATGATGTAGTACAACACTCTTTTATGATATCTTATAACATCCAATATAATCACATATTAGATGAATTAACATCTTATATTATGGGCCAGAAGGAGTTTATTGCATTCTTACAAATTATCGGCTGATTAATTGTTGTTGTAGCCATGGGTTAGAGTTAGTTTGAGCTAGTTCGGGCTCAAATAGCCCTAAAGTATCTAAACATGAGGGCTAGTTTCAGCTAGTTGCATCTATAACCCACCAAAAAAAACTATCCAACCCAGGAGGTGCTAGTTGGAGCTAGTTCTCCTAGTGCATTAATTGTTAATCTAAGTATCTAACCCTGTCATCCAAACACCTCTTTGGATGGAGTTAGTTCAGGGTTAGTCATGAGCTAGAAACTAACTCTAACCTCTAGCTAAGTTGAGTATCCAAACAGGATTGTGTTGTTGTTGTTGTTGATGATGATGTTGCTGCTCGTCTACGTATATGTAGACATCATCCGAACATTAAGGTAACAATCTTCCTTGTTGCTATGTAGCCTAGGATTGCATATTTAGACATTAAGTACAGAACATGTTGCTATGTAGCCTCAGATATATTATATATGGCCCTAGTTAATCTAACGATAACTGGGTTGCAGATATATTCAGTTAAAAGTCTGATTCACTAATTAGTCCCTTGTCAGCCCTCGGCCTATATGGTACCAGCTACCGATATCCTGAACAGTGAGCATATATAAGCCATGGAATGAAACTAACCTCGATGGAAAACAGCAGTTGTTCCCAGAATTGTGTTGTGTAGGTACATTGAGAAGCATGTTAAGCACAACAGGCTAAACATCAACCAAAATTATCCATGGCAGACAAAATAATCTCCAAAAGATAGCTTCAGTGTGCAGGTTTAAGCATGCTAGTAAAGCAAAACAAGTGGAAAAATGTGTTAACTGCAATAGGCCTAACATTTAACAACAAGCAAACATAGTCATTCAAACTGGTATTGTGTCAGTCTAAATACACTGGTTATTGTTAAATAAAAATGAAAATGCATGTTAACTACAAGATGCAACAACTAAATGTAGTCATTCATAGTGGTATTATTGAAACTGGTACTGATGAAATTGAACTACACGGTTCATACTTGCGCATATAGAACATCACGTTGTGAATAACTGGAATAAACAAGGCATATTACGACCAACCAAAGATAGCATTTGAAACTGGACATATGCTAACTACAAACAACAGAACAATCAAAAAACTTTAAAAGAGGCATATGCTAGCTATAACAGGCTTAACAGCAAGCAAATATATGCATTCCTATCGGTATGTTTAAAACTAGATTGATGAAATGTACTGCACAGTAAATAATTGCACATATAGAGAAACACATTGTGAACAACTGAAATAAACAAGGCATACTGCAAACAACCAGATATAGCAATTAAAACTGGACATATTCCCACTATACTACAAAAGGGCTCGACAAAACAAATCATGGGTTTCCCCCTGTGAAGAGGCACGGCAAAACAAATCATGGTCCTCACTTGTCACAGATGGGATCGTTCCCGTGGGAAGAGTACGGACCCTGGATGCGCTCCATGTTGTCGCAGATGGGCTCCTTCCCCTTGGAAGAGCACGGCTGTAGGGTGCCCTCCCTGATGTCGCAGACGGGCTCTTTCCCCTTGGAAGAGCATATGGGCTCTTTCCCCTTGGAAGAGTTGGAGAGGGTGCCCTCCTCGTGGTCGCTGTCGATGAGGTCTGACTTGGAACACTACAAAAAAAATACACTTCCGTGATGATACGTGTTTGTCACAGTAGGTCACGTTTTCTGTCATGCATGTACATCCATGACGATTTTATGATGGAATCAAGATAGTCATACATGTGTTGTCGTAGAAGTGTTCCATGACATTACCAAAATTATCATCATGGAAGTGTCCACTTCCATAATGATAAATCGCGCGTCACAGAAGTGCTTTCGTCAAGGGTGACTGACACGTGGCATCCACCATAATGTAACACCGTTAAGCTATTGGGTCCAGTTTTGGATCTGATAACCCGTTAACAGCCCAGACCAATGGGAAATTTCCACACGTAAAATTCTGATTGGCCGGAGGAAACACGTGTCAGCTCGTGAGTGGGCCAGATGTCGCCCGTCCATTGGAGGAGACATGTCTATGATACGTCGACACGTGGCGGGGCCCAACAGAGGCCCATATTGTCAGATTATGGGATCCGCAAACCCTTGAAAGGTTCGAACTCTGGGGTGCGTGCAGAAATCTCAACCTACCCAGCCTGACTACTCACGATTCTCCTAAGCCTAGCATGACGAGCTCGAAGAGACAAAGAGACACAATAGTTTATCCTGGTTCAGGCCACCTTGCGGTGTAATACCCTACTCTATCGTTTTGGTGGATTGCCTCAAAGGGCTGAGGATGAACTAGTACAGTGGATGAACTGGCCTCAGGAGGTGAGGTGTTCTTGAGCTCAAGAGAGCTGGTGAGGTGGTCGGGTGAGAAGGGATCTGATGTGTCCGTCCCCCTCTATGGTAGTGGCTAAGTCCTATTTATAGTGGCCTTGGTCCTCTTCCCAAATGTTGGCGGGAAGGGATCCCACAATGGCCGGATTTGAAAGGGGACAAGTAGTAGAGCTTATCCTAACAAAAGTGGTCTTCGCCTGTGAAAAGCCCCTAGTCGTGACGCTACAGTGGGCTTGGTGATGACCTCCGTCCTGCCATCCTGGCGGTCTTGGTCTTGTTGCACCAGAATGGAAACCTTTGGCTGATTCCTCGGGACTTCGCGCCTGCGGCTTTCCTCCATTGCACCAAAGAGGAAACTGGCGCTCTGCGCCCGCTGGCGCCCGCCTGGCCTTGGTTGCCATGGCTCACCTCAGCTGAGCCTCGTGAGGTGCACCTTGCATAGAAGTCTCCGCCCCTCGGGAGCCAGCCTGAAGAGGCCGATCCCCTCGGGGGTCTTGGCGTTGTCCGCCTCGCGAGGCTTGGCCCCTCGCGAGGGTCCTGAGTTGTTGATATCGAAGCTGGGCTATAGCAGGCCGTCGAGGGAGCCATGTGGTGGGCCGCAGGCAGGCAAGTCTGGATACCCCCATATCCAGAACACCGACAGTAGCCCCCGGGCCCCAGGCGCGCTCGGACTTGGCTTCTAGGCAAAGCCAAAGGGCAAGTGCGGAGCGCTGCGGGCCCTAACCGCCTGCGGCCTTAATGACGCGTGGCGACTGATGGGACATGGGCGTCTCCACTTCCCCATGCTGCCTTGATATTCGTCACGCCTAGTGGTTGCCCGTTTCTAGAATAGCCCGCACTTCATAGATTGTCACGCTCGGCCTTCGCTTCTTTCCTTCCCTATCTTGCCGCTCCGTGCGTAGATCCGGCGTCGGCGCCTCGCCCCCTTTTTGGCCTCCGTCATGGCCCCTCAGCCAAGGAGGAAGAATGGGAAGCCGTGTGCCCCAGCCAGGCCTCCGCCGGCCTTGGAGCCAGCTCTTGAGCAATCGACGGTGATCAACCAGGAGGGGCTGGACAAGGTCCGCCATGCCCTTGCAGCCGATTCCAATGAGTGGAAGGCGATGGCCGTCCATCCTGCGTCTTGGCGTGTAAGCGAGATGAGTGCCACTAAGATCCCCATCTACCTCCACGCTCTCCTTGCGTGTCTGGTTCCCCCCTTCTCTCCTTTCTTCAACGATGTAATCTCACATTACCAGATCAACCTGCTGCATCTAGACCCCCGCTCTGTTATCCTTCTTGCTATCTTCGCCTTCCTTTGTGAGGCCATGGTCGGCATTACCCCTTCTGTGGCCCCTGTTTTGCCATTTCTTCTTGCTCCGGTTGGTCGACGCTCACCAATGCTCTGGATGCTTGACCTTTGAAGCCGTGGCTGCAACCGCTGGATCGAGGATCGACTTCGAGCTCTCGCCTGCTGCGAAGGAGTTACAGAAGCAGTGGCTGCTCATGGATGCTGGCACGTACAGCCCCCTGCTCCTGACTCCTGGGGCGCCAACCTCGCCTAGCTCCGGTTGGGGCCACGTGAAGCTCTCCGACCGGCGCCTTGCTTTCGTCTGGAAGAGGTTGGCGAGATTGCAAGAACTGGAGGTGACGGCACCGATGGTGGTGAAGGAATTCATTAGGCACCGTGTCGCTCCCCTTCAGCGCCATTCTCGCCCAATGTGGGACCTTGCTGGCGTCGAGGATCCCATGAGGCTACAGAGGCCGTTACCGGCTGCTGGGACCTTGAGCATGGTGCTTAAGCTCCTGACGGGCAAATCCAAGCCCGTTGACCTTCCTGGGGGTGGCTGCCTCCTTGATCAGTGCTCAAACAAAGGTAGCCTTCATGGGGCAGATGCCCCTGTTCGACGAGTGGGGGCTGCTTCCGAAGGGCCTTGAGGGGCATCGCAAGAACCCCGTCTTCGTGGCTTCCATTCAACTTGACCCTGCCGCGTGCGCCCCAGGTGTGGAAGCAGGGGGGCGCTTGTCGCTAGCAGCTGTTGAGGGCTCCTACGGAAGCGTGGCACTAATGATGGACTAGGAGTTCGGGGCTCCTGGCGCCTAGAAGGGGGTCGTCATGGAGCCGACGCAACCCCACGGACTGGAGGTAGAGGCTCCTGAAGCTCGGGGCGATGGCTTCAAGGTGGCTGCCGAAGGCGAGGCGCTCACCGACGACTCCGGAGCTGTTGGCCAGAAGACCCCGCCAGGCGCCCCCACTCCTAGGGCCTCCTCCTCGGATGCCCTGCCGAGAACTCCTCCTCCCGAGGATCATTCACCAAGGCCCGATCGGCCTCGCCTGAGTCTCAAATCGCTCCTGAAGAGGAAGAGATCTTCGTGTCGCTGCGATGGCACCCGTCGGCCGCTGAAGTTGAGGACATATGTGGATGCCAATGAGTAAGTACCTTTGCTCTTGGTTCCCTGCGCGCCGCATTTTCTCCTGACCAGGGCCTTGCAGGGCTCCCGTGAAGACAAAACCTCGGGAGGCGAGCACCTCCAAGAATCCCAGCTTGATGCCAGCACACAGCCCCCGGAGCCCTGGGCCTACGCAGGGCGTGGGGCCGACTCCGGCTGCCATGATGTCGCAAGGGGGCCCCGAGCCTGAGCTTTCTACTCCCTCTCTCCGCGGCTCATCCTGTGAGACGGGGGACGCACCGATGATCCTTCCTCTAGTCATTGTCGGCAGGGGGCGCCCCTTGGGCGGCCTTCATCTTCAGGTTGCAGGGCTACACCGGCCAGCCCCCGGCCAGCGGCAGGCGGGACGCCCAGTGCCTCCTCGGTAGCTTCCGGGGCCGAAGAAGGCCTTGGTGATGTGCTGGCGCTTGCACGCGGGCGAAGTGTCGTGCGCTTCAAGCTCTTCGATGAGGCGATGCGTGCAATGATCCATCTTGGGGGGGAGCTTGCTAATGTTGACACCAGGCTTGAGGCGGAAGGCTGCCACCTAGCGCATGAGTGGCAGCAGTTGAAGGTTGCCATCCACCTTGGGAGGCTTCAGCGCGACGAGGCCGATGCACTTGCGGCGGCCTCGCTTGCGGCTTCTCGCGAGGCCTGCGCCCGCCCATGGAGGAGGCTGAGGCTGCCAACCGCTGTCGCGAGGCGGTCGAGGAGCGGGAGCGGGAGCTTATGTCTTCAAATGCGGCCCTTGAGCGAGAAGTTGAGGAGCGTCACGTTCTCCTGGCCTCCTCACCAGACGAGATGGCCTTCGCCGAGGCGGAGCTCCTGAGGCGCCATGATGACTTGACATTGGAGATCGTGGAGCACAGCATGGCGTTGGAGAGGCTGGAGGTGAGGGAGCACCAGGCTACCGCGGCTGAAGATGTCGTCGCCGCTCGAGAAGCCCAAGTCCAAGTGGAGGTGGAGGAGAGGGTGGCGAAGGCGCGTGCTGACTTAGCTGAGGGGCACTGCCTGGAGCTAGAGCTGCTCAAGGCTGAGCTTGAAGGTAGGACCTCCGCCCTGAAGGCGAAGCTGCAATCCGTGGAATAGCGTGAGAGCGCTGCTCAAGGAGCCCTGACTTCTTACGAATCTGCCTTGGCCTCTGCCCGTGCTGAATTGTCTTCCCTTCAACAACAAATCAAGGACACCGCATCCCTAGCGGAGAAGACCATGAAATAAAGTGAATTGCCGCTGGACGCTATAGCGTGAGCACACCTCGATGCTCCAGGATATCAAAGTCAGAGCCAACCGCGCCTTGGGCACCATCTGTGACAAGAGCGGTCCTCACCCGCACGAGAATGATTACGCCAGCCACCTCAGCTTCTTCACCAACCTCGTGACCCGCCTGGAGGATCAAGCCATGAGGGCTCGCGAGCTTTTAGCGGAGAGGAGCCGGAGTCTTCTTGGGTGCGCATTCTCACGTGTCTTCAGCCACCTTCTCAACCACGATCCTCACTTTGACTTCAATGCTGTGTTAGCCCCTGTGCCCATGGTTATTCAGGACAACCTGATTAGGTAGGTGGATGACCATGTGGATGCCCTGGTAGCAGAATTTTCTTCGGAGGATGATGCGTTCGTGATTGCGGTCGAAGAATATGGTGCGGGTAGCGATGATGAGGTGGATGGTCGCCATGACGCGAGCAACGCATACGGAGGTGATGAAGAAGGCGCACCCAACTAGGCCCGTGTTTCTTTTCGCTTTGACCTGTATGAAAAAAACTTGAACGCACCGTTGTGAGAGCATTTTGAAAGGGGGGCCCCTTATGATGTATGAGATCATGAAATGCTTTTGAAGTAGCGCCCAGAGCGCGACTCAGCAGGGCTGCGGGCTCCCAAGCAGGGTAGTTGTTTATGACTTATCTTTGGCTCTACGGCTCTCGAGTGAGACCTGGTATCGCAGCGGTGCTTTCTTCTCTTGAGGTGAGCCCGCTGTGGGCTCACGAGGTTTTGATCCTCCCGAGGGGCCTGCTGGCCTGTCCTAGAGTGCTTCACGAGGAACCAACTGCCAGATCGTGGCGAGGTGGGCGCGCGTGGTGGCCGAACCCTTGAGCCCCCGGGGGGGAAGCGATCAACCCCAGTGCACACACCGTACCCATCCCCTGCTCGCGAGGTTCTTGAGGGCAGGGCGACAGTCACGAGCTTCAGAAAACCGCAAGAACAGAAGGCAAGAGAGCAACACAAGACGAGGAAACTCCCCCCATTATTATAAACGCACAAGAACCAAACTGCTTCAAAAAGCCAACGGACAAGTACAAAAAGGAGGCAAAAGCAAATGGCCGCGTCCGGCACCTAGCTAGTCTTCAAGTCTTCTCACCAGCGTGGATCTAAGTGCTTCCACTAGATGGGCATAGTCATTGGGGACAGTGTCGACGGCCAGCATGGAGCATGGTGCTTCCACTAGGACATGGGCGGGAGCCCTCGTGAGGCCCCAGGGTGGCGCTCAGGAGACTCCGGGGCGTGCACAACCCCACTCATTATTACGTGAGAGTGTCACGAGCGTAGACCTTCACAGGCGGGAGCCTTGCTTCATGTCGCCCGACAAGGACCCCGCCGTGCGCCGCCCCCGACCACCGTTGGGGAGACTGGAAACCAGGACAAGACCAAGGGGCAAGGGGGACGCTGGCGATGTCCTCGGCGATCATTGGCCCCCTGCCGGGGGGAAGGGCTTGCCAGCGCCTTCCCCAACAGGGAACCTACCTCCAAGCAGCCCTGCTCCATGCAGTGTGAGGAAGGCCCTGTCGCTGGGCTTCCCCCATGCTGCTCCCAACGCCCTTCACGCTCTTGCAGGGGATCCGCCGTCCTGAGAGTCCTGGTGGTAGCTGCGCCCTGGTTCACCTGCGATCCATGGTCAACATAAGTGTGCCCCCTGTGCCGTTAGCTGTACCCAGAGGTTGTCGCCGTTGGAGATGTTGGCAGGGGTCGGCGGCAGCTCGAAGGAGATCTCGGCTTCATTTATATCCAGCGCCCAGCCTGGCATGGGGGATCGGCTGGGGCCCTCTCCCAGCACGTGCCTCAGGTCCATCGCGACAGGGACGTAGGCTTCCGGGCTCGCCGCGCCAGAAACACCGCCCGGCTGCCTCACGTTCCCACCTTCCTCAGTCGCCTTCTGGTCCTGTCGACCAAGGGCCGGTGCTCCAGCGTGGCCCGTGGTGATGTCGCTCGAAGCAGCCCCACGCTAAGGTGACACATTCGGAGGGTGCGGGTTGCTCCGTGAAGCTGGCCAGCATTGAGAGGCTCTTTGGGGGCCCTGGCAGGGGGCGCGTGGTTGTGTCGGGGACGGGCGCACACCCCTACCACCGCCTGCGATGTGGGAAGGGTGCAGAATGGCACTGCACCCCTGCACGTTGCATCCAGTAGCTCGGCGACTCGTTCTAGCAGGGCGTCGCGGCCACTTTCCAGCAACCTGCACCTCAAGAGCTCTCGAGCCACGATGACCGCGGCCCGCATGTTTGCTTGTTCCCTGTGCGTGTGCGGTGCGGTTGCCGCGGCATAGCTTGCAGATCGCGCGGCGGCACGGTTGCAGCACATCGCTAGTGGGGCCACGCGACCCCCACGGCTGGCCTCCCCAGGCGGAGCATGGGTCGCGAGCAGGGCGGAGTGGAGATCCTCCTTGTCAGTGGGCGTTGTCGTGGTGGCCCGAACAACCCAGTGCTCGACATGCGCCCTCGGGGCGTGATACCTGTCCAACTTACCTATAATTTTTGATTGTTCCATGCTATTATATTACCCATTTTGGATGTTTATGGGCTTTACTTTACACTTTTATATCATTTTTGGGACTGGCCTACTAACTGGAGGCCCAGCCTGAATTGTTTTTTTTTGCCTATTTCAGTGTTTCGATCAAACGGAGTCCAAATGGAATGAAACCTTCGGGAGCGATCTTTTTGGAACAAACGTGATCTAGAGGACTTGGAGTGCAAGTCAAGAAACAAGCGAGGCGGCCACGAGGGTGCCCAGTGCGCCCCCTACAGGTGGGTGCCCCCCACCCCACCCTCGTGGGCCCCTCGAGCATCCACCGACGTACTTCTTCCTCCTATATATACCCATGTACCCCGAAACCATCAGGGGAGCCACCGGAAACTATTTCCACCACCGTAACCTTCTGTATCCGCGAGATCCCATCTTGGAGTCGTCGCCGGCATTCTACCGGAGGGGGTATCCACCACGGAGGACCTCTACATCAACTCCAAGGCCTCTCCGATGAGTTGTGAGTGGTTTACCACAGACCTTCGGGTCCATACTTATTAGCTAGATGGCTTCTTCTCTCTCTTTGATTCTCAATACAAAGTTCTCCTTCCTCTTCTTGGAGATCTATTCGATGTAACTCTTTTTGCGGTGTGTTTGTCGAGATCTGATGAATTGTGGGTTTATGATCAAGTTTATCTATGAGAAATATTTGAATCTCCTCTGAATTCTTTTATGTGTGATTAAGTTATCTTTGTAAGTCTCTTTGAATTATCGGTTTGGTTTACCCTACTAGATTGATCTTTCTTGCAATGGGAGAAGTGCTTAGCTTTGGGTTCAATCTTGCGGTGCCCTTTCCCAGTGACAGCAGGGGCAGCAAGGCACGTATTGTATTGTTGCCATCAAGGACAAAAAGATGGGGTTTATATCATATTGCATGAGTTTATCCCTCTACATCATGTCATCTTTCTTAATGCGTTACTCTATTCTTCATGAACTTAATACTCTAGATGCATGCTGGATAGCGGTCGATGTGTGGAGTAATAGTAGTAGATGCAGGCAGGAGTCGGTCTACTTGTCACGGACGCGATGCCTATATACATGATCATGCCTAGATAATCTCATAATTATTCGCTTTTCTATCAATTGCTCGACAGTAATTTGTTCACCCACCGTAATAATTATGCTATCTTGAGAGAAGCTACTAGTGAAACCTATGGCCCCCGGGTCTATCTCTTATCATATAAGCTTTCAATCTACTTTTATTTGCATCTTTACTTTTCCAATATATATCATAAAATACCAAAAATATATTTATCTTATCATATTATCTCTATCAGATCTCACTTTCGCAAGTGGCCTTGAAGGGATTGACAACCCCTTTATTGCGTTGGTTGCGAGTTCTTTGTTTGTTTGTGTAGGTGCGTGGGACTTGTGAGGAGCCTCCTACTGGATTGATACCTTGGTTCTAAAAAACCGAGGGAAATACTTATGCTACTGTGCTACATCACCCTTTCCTCTTCAAGGAAAACCAACGCAAGCTCAAGACGTAGTAGGGCGTCGGCCATGGCATTGGTGGAGCGACGGGGGACTGGTCGTCGAAAGAGAAGATCCGGCGCACCCCTACCTGGCGCGCCAAATATCAGATTACGGGATCCGCAAACCATTGAAAGGTTCGAACTCTGGGGTGCATGCAGAAATAGCAACCTACCTAGCCTGCCTACTCGCGATTCTCCTAAGCCTAGCACGACGAGCTCGAAGAGACAAAGAGACACAATAGTTATCCTGGTTCGGGCCATCATGCGGTGTAATACCCTGCTCCAGCATTTTGCTGGATTGCCTCAAAGGGCCGAGGATGAACTAGTACAGTGAATGAACTGGCCTCAGGAGGTGAGGTGTTCTTGAGCTCAAGAGAGCTGGTGAGGTGGTCGGGTGAGAAGGGATCCGATGTGTCCATCCCCCTCTATGGTGGTGGCTAATTCCTATTTATAGTGACCTTGGTCCTCCTCCCAAATTTTGGCGGGAAGGGATCCCACAACAACCGGATTTGAAAGGGGACAAGTAGTACAGCTTATCCTGACAAAAGTGGTCTTCACCTGCGAAAAGCCCCTGGTCGTGATGTTGTGGTGGGCTCAGTGATGACCTCCGTCCTGCCATCCTGGCGGTCTTGGTCTTGTTGCACCAGAATGGAAACCTTTGGCTGATTCCTCGGGACTCTGCGCCTGCGGCTTGCCTCCCTTGCACCGAAGAGGAAACTGGCGCTCTGCGCCCGCTGGCTCCCGCCTGGCCTTGGTCGTCATGGCTCATGTCAGATGAGCCTCGTGAGGTGCACCTTGCATAGAACTCTCCACCCCTTGGGAGCCAGCCTGAAGAGGCCGATCCCCTCGGGGGTCTTGGCATTCTCCGCCTCGCAAGGCTTGGCCCCTTGAGAGGGTCATGAGCTATTGATGTCAAAGCTAGTCCGTACCATGCCGTCGAGGGAGCCACGTAGTGGGCCGCAAGCAGGCAAGTTTGGATACCCCCATATCCAGAATGCCGACACATATAGGTTAAAAAGGCCAGCCCAGTCAAAGGCCCATAGTACTTACTCAGGTACTAGTGGACCAGCCCAATGACGGCCTGTTTAATAAAGGCACATTTACGGCCTGGGGCCAGATCTGGCCCGTTAATTGTTCGCCGAATATTTGGGCCCAATTACAGCCCAGTGACTTTCAGCCTGTTAGAGGCCCGATGTAGACATGGGCCCATTCTAGCCCGGTGTGACTTTTGGCCTGGGAATGGCCTGTGATGCCCATGGGCCATATATGGTCCGACGAGACATCGGGCCCACTAACGGCCCATGATAAAGGTGGCAACAGTTAAGCCCAACGTGACTTTGGGCCTGTTAAAGGCTTGTCGTATAATTCGGCCCGTTGATGCCTGTACTAAGCTTTCGGCCTCTTAAAGGTCCATGATATCAGTGGGCCAACTAAGGCCCGAGATATGTTTCGGCCTGGTAATGGCCCGTCATATAACTGGGCCCAAAAAGGCCCGGTCTACATTTCAGCCTGCTGAAGGCCTGTCGACGACTGGTGAAAATTGAGGTTGAACATGCATTTCGGCCTGCTAAAGGCCCACGGTTTCATCTGGGTTGTAACAGGCCAGTAGAATATTCAGCCTCTTAATGGCCCAATGCTACCTGGGCCAAACTAAGCGCTGGGTCCACAAAAGGCCCAACTAAAATATAGGCCGGAGTAAGTTGTGGGCCTGGCGCAAAGTGTGAAGGCCCCAATCATTCGGGCCCAAGAAAGATGCAGGCCGGCCCAATTGTGGGCCGCTAAAAACCAGGCATGTTAGAGGCGAATGTTTTAGCCCGGTCGACTACATCAGATTTTTTTCAGATAGCGAATGATGGCAGTAACTAGTAGGAATTAAGAACAAACCTACTCTATACAATAAAAAATTACGGCATAGTAACTAAGAATAAACCTACACTATACAATAAAGGATTTATGGTATATTACATCCACTGGGCATCGAAGTTCGCCACCAGTGATCATAAAGCGCAACGAAGAAGCAGATTACAAAAACTAGGCACCATTGCAGCATAACAAAATAATACTGAACCGAGACCACTTCCAAGACAGTTCAAGAAAGGTTATCCTTGCGCGGGAACTACTGCGCAAGCTACTGAGCAAGGCTTTGAGACCGGTCTAGCATGTCGGTCATAGCCTCCAGGTGTAGTTATTTAGCGATGAGGTTCTCATTGGTGTTCTCGGCAATCTTTCTTAGAGATAGGACTTCAAGTCAAAGTTGAGTTGCAGAATGCCTTTCTGCTAGAACTTGGGACTGAAGAAGTCAAACTGATTCAAACAATGAATTATGTGAGCTTATCTGACTGCTAGTCTCAATTAACTTGAACACTACATCAAGACAAGACTTTGGGGTTGTCTCGCTATCTTCAAGATGTTTTGCCTTCTCTACTACAATATATGTTGAGTTTATCTCACAGCCTTCAGCAGACTTGTGCATGCCATCAGGCATATCACCCTGAAACAAGCAAAGAGATGACAGGTTTTGCACATGTATAAACAAAGATGATAATTGTGCTGTCAATTCCATCCAATTTCAAATTAGAAAATAAAGAGTAAGTTCAAAATATCAATAGCATAATTTGGCATTGTTCATAATGCGGGGAGCTTCACCACACTACTAGATTACCATGTCAACATAACAAGCATAGATGAAGGTCAAAGACAATCATTTTCTCTATTTTGGTTAATGTGCATGGCATGCTGTTCATATCATCAGCCACATGAGTAAGATAAAATAGGAGATGACAAGGTGCAAATGTCGGCTGCTTCACCACACACTGGATTATAGATCCACAAAAACAAGCATACATATAGGGAGTATTGAGTAACGTGCATGGTATGAATAAGGAATTTGGTTTTAAAAGTAAAACTTAGAACTTACGGTTCTTGCAAACATGCATTTTGATAGAAACAGCAAACTAAACAACAGTAAATGTTAGGGAGTAGGAGCAAATTAAACAGCAGTTGAGGATAAAGGCTTTAGAAGGACTGACTTACATTAATAGTTAACACCGGCTTTATAATGCCCTTCTCCATGTCAAGGGAAGGATAACTCAAGAATTTCAGCACATAATCTTCTTCATAAGCATTGCATGTACTCTACATTTTGTAGAGAGTAATTATAGATATGACAATACTGGAAGGGTAGAGGATAATGAAGATAAGATGCAGATTGATGCAACATAATAAACTACCAATCCCTGGAAGTACAAGCGTTACAGGACAAAATGTACTGACAAGAGCAATGGGCTACACTTCTGCACTAGCGTTGTCTGTGTATTCTACTTTTTGGTAAGATTAAATATAGATCTGATCTTTTTAGTAAATGGTGGGCGAGGGAGATAAGATGCAGAATGCTACACAATTAACCAATCCCTCTTCCCATAATACAAGAGTGTTTTGAACACTAGTGTACTGTACAAAATGTTCTTATATTATGGGACGGAGGGAGTAGCTGTTAATGTAAGTACAGTGATAGACGACATTCAGTCCTTACAAGAGGACTATAGAGCTAAACCTCTTCAAAAGCATTGGGTTGATTCTAAATTTATGTAAGAGTCCTTACGAATCTTATAATGTCCACCAAATGGACGATAATGAGGCTAACATGTGCAGTGATGCTACATAATCAAACAGCTATGAAAGTAAGTATGGTCATACAGGGCAAGAGGTACTCACAAGAGCAATGCAGTGTGCAATATAGTTGCGAGATTCTGTGGTCCCTTGAGAATGAATGTTCTTCTACTAACAATGTTCATACAAGTGAGACGTTGAGGCAAATGCAGAAATGTAGTTCAAATTGTGATGTGATATCATAGATAGTACCTTACGCTACAGACGAGACCAATGTGTAACAAGATTATTCCAGTCACCGTCGGATAAATGTAGCACCGGAGACTTTACATAAATTTCGTTTAGAGGCTTGCCATCGAAGTGCGCTTGCCTCAGGTAGGAACGATACTTCATCAACGAGTGCTTGAAAAGTGCAACCAACCCTTGCTCATCTTCACAATCCAGTTTGGTCCTCGCCTATTTAAAAGAATGAAATCTTGTGTCTTCTGTCAGCAGAAACATATGCGGTAATGACCATGAATAACATTAGTACATTACTTACGCGTAAGTTGCGGAGGAAGACTAGAAATTGTTCTATGTCTGCATTATAATCTTTCCATGAAGGAAAGATGCGCACAAAGTTCCTGACAACAATATAAGCTTCGTCTTCTAAACTGGGAAGAAATGGAACAGGGGTCCTATTTGCTTCAATTGGGGCTCTCTCTGGTTCGAAAAGGGATTTGGCAACTGGATTTAGTGTACTCTTTGCTGGAATGGGGGTTTTGCATCGTAGAGCTGGTGCTATGTCAACTGGCATCATCATACTGTTTGCTGCAATTGGGGTCTGCTGAGTTGGGGCATCAGAAATGACCAGTGTATTAGGGCTAGAGTCTGCTAGAGTTGGGGTGTTTTGTGGGTCAGGTGATATTGCAACTACACCTAATGGGCTATTTGATTTATCAGGTGCCATTACCTTTTCTAAATACTTTGCTTGTGCTCCTCCACAATCAGCAATCACCCTCTTCCTTTTGAACGTCTGATACACAAGAACATCATTTGAATAGATAATTATGGTATGATGAGAGATGGAATATGTACTGAAAATGGATAGGCAGGGCGTATTCACATACACGAT
The DNA here is from genome assembly GCF_002162155.2 of Triticum dicoccoides. NCBI lineage: Eukaryota > Viridiplantae > Streptophyta > Magnoliopsida > Poales > Poaceae > Triticum > Triticum dicoccoides. The sequence goes on along the minus strand of NC_041387.1, from coordinate 110,705,487 downwards.
GTGTAAAGTAAGCTAACGGCAGTGCAACAAAGTAGAAGCATCAGTTGCAAGATATGTGCGACCAATATAACCTTGGAAAGTTAGAGCAAGCACCTTGATGGGTGAATAAGATAGGGCATCTGCCTCTGACTCCTCCACTAGGGAGCTACATTGACTTAGGTCTCCCTCTAGCTCAGAATCACTCTTAGGATCATATCTGAGCATGAATCTGTAGGTGGAGAGCGTTTGCATTGCATTGCATCCAGACTTGATTTCAGTCCCTTAATGCCAAGTTTGACAGCCATGGCATTGTTCTGCTTTATTCTTTTCATGTGCGCAAGCTCATAATCATTATGATGCTGTTCTGAATCTGAGATTCATGAAAACATAAAAAGTAGTCAGATTATCTATGGAATGCATTGCGGATTCAACTCGAAGAGTGTCTCCCTATAAACCCCTGCATATGCAAAGTTCACCCCTCAACTGTGCTGACCAGACCACACACAGAAATACAAACCCCTTATGTCTCTATAACAGGCAGACACACATTTCAAAACTGAAGTAGGAACATTAGAATCATATGAAATTCGTATTTGAATAAATAAACTAAGGAATTATGAGTGTCATAATGTTTAGCTTCGAGGGTGGAGTGTTGGTAGTGCGACACAAAGCAAGCGGGCAGATTGTATTCCATGTAAAAGATCGAAGCCTATGTAAAAGTTGGAAATGACACTTTCTTTCTATACAATGCAGTGTTCGTTGCCCACACATGATGGAAGAGATCACACAGAGAAATACTATTCACTCATGTCTATGGTTCCAGTATTTTGAAACAGGGTGGTCCACCCTAAAAAAATATTGACAACAAATATGACAAGGAAAGTGAGCTTACTAGGACAAGTATGCAGAATTGTAACTGCGGTAAGAGACCATCCAAAATCTGAATCAAGAAGTTTTTCTAGCACTTATTGTTTGCAACTAGTCAACATGAATAATTTGATATTATATCGAATGAGTAAGAAAGACAAGTAAAATTGTCAACAAACCTGGCTTGCAGTAGTAATCTGGGTCAATGTCACTATGACCAACAATCCAAAACGACTAGTGTCTGTTCCTAGGGCCGGAATTTTGAAAACCCTGTGAACTTTACAGGTACTAAAGATTACTAAAATACATCTGAACCATTAAGTGTAGCTAGCACTCAGCACACAACAAACCCTAATGACAGTCTTGCCTAATGAGTAATGAATCAATTAGAATATGGGTGATGAGGAGTGGCTGCTGAATGTTGAGGACATATATCAGGTAAAATTGGGTTGGCTTATTGGGTGTTGCACGCCTGAGCCCTGAACGGACTGGGAAAGGAAGGCACGACGTCGTGCCCGGGCAGCGGTGACGCAGTTGGGCGAACGGCTCCTCATAGAGTCATGCCATCCGGGGATGGCAAGTCGTCGGCGAGGCAAGCGGCTGGGGGCTAGTAGAGATTGGAAGCGCGCGGCAGAACAGAGGGGAATCGGGGCCTGGGACGACCCAAAATCCCAGGGTGGGCCGTGGCCCACCGTGGGCACCCTGTAGAGATACACACTCGAGCGGCGAACATGCATTTTCGAAACTAAATTAGGAACATTTAGCTGACCAATTAAACGACTCTGTTTTAATAATAGCAGATTCGTATTAGAACAACTAAGCTTGTCTAGCTTGATGGGTGGAGCAGTGTTATTATGACACGAAGCACGTATTCTGATTGTATAGTGATCATAAAAGGGGAAACTCTAAGCATATTTTTTTAGCAAAAGAGGGTTTCCCCTCCAATTTCTATTAAAGAAACCACCACGGAACCAACATGATCAATTAAACCCTAAGCATGATCAATTAAACCGTATTATGACTATGCCATGGTAGATTTGAAGCTGCAAACCGGAGAAATGATATTTAGCATCTATTGTTTGCTTCGAACTAAGAACTAAATTCTAAGAGCTGGAAAAAAGTAGAGTAACCAAGTTACGATCTATTTTTTGGTTGAAATCAAAAAGTTGAGGAGATATGAAGTACCACCTCTCTTGCGGCACCGTGTAGGCATCGGGGGTGCGATGGCTGTCGATGGCGTTTAAGCATATCTGTGATGGTAGATGGCTGCATCGGGGGATAAGTCCCATTGCGGTGGAAGAGAAGGTCGGGTGAGTGGCCCCGGCAAAGAGGACGACGGCGCCAATGAAGCAAGAGGACGCGATGCAAGGCTCTTGGTCCGTCGCCGTGGATGAGAAACTTCCATCTCTAGCAGTGTACAACGCGGTCTTGGTAGGCGCTTCGGCATGGTGGAGGACAGTGGTGATAGATGGGGTGGAGGATGGCGGAGGCTGGTGTGGGATGGTGTTCTAGCGCGGATGGTGTATGAATGGGAAAATGGAGGTAGAGGTACGGGAGACCATGTTTTTGGGACAAGCCTGTCTGAAATATGGAAAAGTTACGAACTTATCCCCCGTTTAAAATTTGGACATCTCATCGGTTGGGATCGGACGGTAATCTCGCATCTCGTCAATATTTGCCCAGAGCGATTTCGGGCGAGGAGAAGGTGGTTGGCGCCCATGGTGTATGAATGGGGCTGACAGGTAGGGCGGTTGTGTCACGTCTAAGTGAAGTTACAAACCTGCCCCTATTTAAAATATTTGCCTACATCACTTTCGGCCGAGTCGAGTTTGTTTTGCCGCACACCGTGTATGAATGGGGAAATGGAGGGAGAAACAGAGGTCTTTCGGACGAGCTTGAATCAAATGTGTTTTGACGCCCATGTTTGGCGCCCATCGTGTCGGAATGGCTCAGAGGCGGTTGTGTCACGTCTAATTGAAGTTACTAACCTACCCCTATTTAGAGCAGTGGAAATCGGGCCAATGGATTGTCCATGTAATGGGTAGACAGTGATTTCCATCTCCCAAACACTTGGCTTTGGGCAGCCGATGTGGGAGTGGACATTTTGCCGCTTCTTTCGAATTTTGGGACAATAAGCATCCACGTTTACCCTGGCAACTAAATTTGAATCCATTTTGTATTCCTTTATGAATCTTTATAAATCATTCTATGTGTTTTTATATATCTTCAAAAGCACGACAAAGATGTATTCCACTGTCGTATATGAATATGGTTAAAAATGTCGATACTCAAATTCAGAAGCTAGAATCCAGTTTAGGGTGAATTTGAATATTTGGAACACTTTATGTCCAACTCAAATGTCACACGCAACATAATGTGTACTCCCATTTAGATATGTACACACACGATGTATCAAGATTCAAATACCGAGTCAATCAACCAAGGATGTACAGAACTAATAGACATATAAACACTTATAGAGTATATGGATCAATAATATCAACTAAAATACATAAGCCAGGCTGCTGTACTTTTTTTTTGCTAGAATAACATCCTTTCTTTAGCCAAGCTACTACATCATCTTGGCCCTTTCCGATGCGTGCCACTTATGGTCCATCTATACTAATATTATTGCTGAATGCACATTCAGCCCGATTGGCATATTTGCAGGTCTGGCACAACAATCAAAATGAAATGTCTCCAAGTCTTATCAATTAATACAGACTTGTGCTCAAATAAAATTACAAACTAAAAAACAGAAAAATAATTATTACATGATCTCTAAAACAAATGGTTTGATTGATTACATGAACAAACAACACAAAGCTTATTCAACGATGGAAAGAACATTTCACCTATGATTTACCAAGTGGGAATTTAATTTCCTTTTTTTCCTTCAGGACCTTACAATGCGGTCAGTCTCAGCTTGCTTCGTTTTGAAATCCACCAAATATTTAATGGCTGTCTTGAGTACTACTTGTTATTGTGTTGTTTGCTTCCTCAACATGTCAACTACATATCTAAGTGCAGAAGCAGAATCTGTTTCTACCACTAGTTTAGCCTCTAGAGCATCAGCAGTTGGCAATTCATAACGCACGATTGGACCGGTGCCATTGTTGTGGGATGATACAACGTCCATGGGAACCTCGCTCTTTGATCTTGGGCTAACCTGTTTTGCCACTAAAGTTCCGATTAGATTCAGAAAAGTTGAAGTTAGCAAAACATCTCAACTAGGAGTTATAATAGCAAACCAGTTAAACAAACAAGGAATTAAAGAGTCTCAATTGGATGCTGAAAAGTAGTTATTAACATCATTGTAACCCGTTGTTGCAGCAGCAAAGCAGTTAAACAAACAAGTAGCTATTTAAGTTCAGGCAAACAGGTAATTCTTAACAGTAAGTATCAAACACATAGATAGGCGCAGTCTATAATAGGATTAACAGGTTGTGGCATTATGTAATCACTAGCAAACTAAATTAAGCCAAGCAACATAATTGAACAATTTTGCAATAAGTGGCTAACTGAAATTCCGACAAGTAGGTAACTGAACTTACGCTAGCTCTTTGTACAGGCACACTGCAACTTCTTTTTCGCTTACAAGGTTCTACGAAGGAGTCCATGGCATCAATTGCTTGGATACGCAGTCCCAATACTTCTTTCTTCCCACCCTGCATTGGTAAGTCGAATGGTTAATCTGGTAAGATGGTGCGTCCTTGATATGTTATATGAGGACATGTAGTCAGACTAGTTGTAGCCACACACATCACACTGGCTTTTACTGTATAATTTCATGCGATTACATTTGGCATATCGAGATCTAAGCAATCTACAATAGGATGAAAAGATTAACATCCTTCACATTATTGGTGAACTCAGTTCATAAAAACAAGCAATTCAACCATTCAGTGGGTAAATCAAAAGTGCCACTATAATATTTTTCACTACCCCAATCATACACGCAAAAAGGGGCGACGCCACCATAGGGTCTGGTATGGGCGGCCGCCTCGGGTGGCTGCAAAGTGTGCACCTAGTTTGAGTCGTTCAGGTTGGCCCAGGCTAGTTTTGTTCGTCCCAACGCACGAGCAGGCAATGTAAAAAATGAAGAAAAATGTTTCAAATTGGATGGGACAATAACATAAGTGCAAGGCAGGCCCTATAGCAGGCTCGCGGCCCAAATGAGCGCCTCCCATATCGATTGACAGCAGGAAAAATCCCAATTCGTTCGCTCAGCCTCCAGTCTGGTTCGTTCCTAACATACCCGCCGCTGGACAGACCGAGACAGCACTTCCTCACGCCCTCGTTGGAGGGCGGTCGCCGGGCTTCAAGCAAACGAAAGGACAAGAAGATGAAGATCCAACCCTGGGTGTAGCCTGCATGGGAGGCAGCGGCGGCATCACGGGCATGGCACCGAGCTTGCGCAAACGGACAATCACAACTTGCAAGAGTAGCATGCGCAACAAGCAGGTACATCACACCCCTAATTATATCTAATTCAACGGTTCAATTTTTGGCCAATAGTTAAACCTGATGGTGTTGTAAAAATGCTTGTATGTAGGGAATCTATGAGAAAATGAAACCAATTTCTGCTTATTTTATAACTCCCCCAATCAATACTGAACTAACTGAATCTGATGTATCTAATGAAGTTTTCGGTGCAAACATACAAGCTCATGTTGTTCTTGATCCTGAAGTGTCTAATGAACAGACTGCTAATGAAGGATTTGATGCAAACATTTTACATGCTCCTGGTGATGAACATATAGTGTCTAATGAGGGATCTAATGCAAGCATTTTGCAAGCTCCCGTTGAAGGATTTAGTGTCTAATGATGATCTGCTATGTTGAGAGAGACGTAGAGATTTGCAGGCATTGATGACAAGCAAATTATAGTGCATTTTCATGGCTTGAGGAAACGTCGAGGCCATCTACCAGAAAGTCCCCGTATCATGACAACATAGCATAAATAATTTTCTAATCTGTTGTTTGAAACTATTGGCATACTTGTGCAGGATAGATATATTGATATGAAGTTTGCGCACTGGTTATAGGTGCAATTATACTTCGATATTTTCAGCCAGAGAACGAATAATTCAAGCATGTACAGACCATGTTTGTAGTCCTTGTACACCATGTTGCATTTTCTATTTTTTGGTGCTTGCATTATTTAGTGTTTATAATCCAAACTACTTTGGATCATTAGCTAGTTTTCAAAGTGCATGTAGCTTCACATTTCTCAAGTTATGTTGATTTCCGGAGTGCAAGTGTCTTCGTATTTTTTAAGTTAAATGTTCACCCCCGGTAACTTCAATTCATGGATCCGCAACTGCACACTAATTATACACGCATGCCAGTACGAATTAAATGAAATGCAGGGACTTACACTAGCTCGTTGTACAGGCTCACTGTAGCTCTGCTTGCGCTTGGGATGTTCCATGTACAAGTCCATGTTACCACTTGCTTGGATATGCAGGCCATGTGCTCCTTGCATCCCCCTCTGCATTTTTAACACAGTGAGTGGTTGATCAAATAAAAGGAATCGACCTTGCTGTTGTACCGGAGGACAAATACTTACAAGGTTATACGGGTGTGCAGGATGTGTACCAGATCCCGTAGCGCCGTCATGCTTCGCTAAAAATTGTTTTGCTTGTTTCAGATGATATCTCCAGAAGAAATAAGAGTTAAAGTCAGAGTTGCATAGGCGTGTAAGCTAAGAGAGCAGTGAAAGGATATCCAAACATCGTCGGAACAGTGCACAAGGGAGTGATATGTGGATACCTAGTTCGGGCTAGCGTTTGGGCATGCTCGCCTAGCTAGAGTGCGGGTCACTTCAGAGCCGTTGAGGGTGATGCGCTGGCGTTGGCTGGCCGCGCATGGATGCAGATCTTGAGTGGCAGCAAAGCACTATGATGCGGTGTACGAGACCGTTGGTGAAGCCCCAACGGCCTCGAGGGCCGGAGGTGCGACAATGTGCTCGGTGAAGTAGCCCCGGTGAAGTGGGAGACGGCATCGGTGAAGCGCACTTGATGCGGTGCAAGTCGGTGTTTGTGAGGCACGTCGGTTGCGGCGGCTGACGTTGTCGGTGCAGGACGAGGGCGTAGATGAGGTAGCTCCGGTGCAGTGGTGAAGCGCGACCGTCGTCTTCGTCGTTGTCGTCTGGCACAGAGGTGGGGAAAGAGACGAGATGAGGGGTGATTCGAACTTTGCTTGGGTTAGTGGCGAATTAGGGATTTGAGCAATCTGGGTTCGGAAGCGGACGGTGGAGAAGGGATATTTTGGAGGGCTAGAATTGGGGCCGCCAGATATTTCAATTCGAAACATGGAAGCGCGAACTTATTTTGTCGTCGTCCTTTTTTGGGGGGGAGGGGGGAGGGAGGGGGTGGCTGGCTGGGTGCTAAGCATCCGACCGACACATGCGACCACCACGACACGACCCTGGTCTGCCTGGTGCGCCTACATTTGAGAATGCAAACGAATCTTCTTTCATTTGCAAACGAATTTGTATGTATTACCATGCCCGTGTTTTCCTTGCAAATAATTAGTCATTCAAAACGAGATACTATAAATTAATTAATGAGGAGTTATTTGAAGAAAAAAATAGTATCCACGGTATCCACGCTAACGTGGATTAGAGTGTGTGTCACATAATTAGTTATTTGAATTAGAGTGTGTGTCACATAGCGATCTCCAATTCTAACGTGGATTTCACATTTCACTGTATCCATGCTACTTTTTTAATACAAATTCATATGTATATGATGAACACCATGGTAGTGAGAAAACTTTTGGATGGACTCAAACATATGACCTACAAAATAGCACAACAAATCGAGTCAATGTCAACTTTTTGAAACCTAGTATGGCATGAATTCGAAATAATTACCCATATGCATGGTCCTCAGTTCATATCTTACAATGTACACCGAATTGAAACATCGATATTAAGTCTCGTACTATCTACATTCAAATGTTGTTTTTAGCCCCCCCCCCCCTCGACACACACGCTACATACTTCCTGTATCGGTCAATCTTCCTCTCCTAACCACCTTAGGAAGCTATCGATTTCCAACACGCGTTCATTCTTTCTCTCCATGTTTCGATCTCTAACTCTCTCAACTACACAACCCCCTTTTTCCACTCTGTTACCAAATGTATTTACCTCACACACCCGCCATTGCACCCCATGCCGAGCTCGCTCTCTCTCTCTCTCTCTCTCCCACCCACTCGCACTAGATACATGCATTGCCTATCTAGCCCCCAACCTCTCGTGTGCATGCATGCACGTTGTCTATCTAGGTCACTCCCTTTAGACTGTCTCACTCTTTCTTCCGCACGGCGGGCCACACTCGCTCAATCTCGCTCTCTTTATCTGAGTCTCGATTAACCTTGTTTTCTTTCACACACAAATGATATATCTCCCTGTTCGGGCCTCGATCGACACACTCTATACTCTCTCTCACACAGATTGTCTATCTAGGTCAGTCCATCCAAGCCGCCCCCACTCTTTCGACCTCATGGTGGGCCATGCTTGCTCAATCTCTCTCTCTCTCTCTCTCTGTGTGTATGTCTTGAGTGACCTTGCTCTTTCTCAGACACAAATGATATATCACCATGTTTGGGCCCAATTCGACATATTCACATTGTATACTATCTCACGCACATTGTCTATCTAGGTCACTCTCTCCAATCCATCTCACTCTTTCAATCGCACGACGACCCACACTCACTCAATGTCTCTCCCTTTATATATGTAATCGATTGACCTTGCTTCCTCCCACGCACAAAATATATCTACATGTCTGTGACTGGATCATCTCTCAAGCTCTATCTTATAGCCCTCACCCTTGCCAAAAGCTCAGTCGGACAATATCTCTCTAGAGCATATATATCTGTTCAATTAATGCCAGACCACACTCACTTTGTCTCTCTATCTATATGTCTCTTGATTGACCTTGCTTTCTCACGCCGTATCTTAAACACATTGAAGCTGCCGCTCTATCCCTCGCAAAGCCGGAGCTATTTACATTGCAAGGGGGACTCCAACCTTGGACTAATTTGTGTAGGCATTTATTCCGGTGGGTTTAGACTATATTTTCGTAGCATTCGGCCCACAACTACTCCAAACACCGTTGCAAGCCCCGCACCTCCCCCAGTTGATTTCCCTCTAGCTCGGTCATCGCTCTCTCGCATGTCCTTTCTCGCCTTCAACATCGCACCATGGTATTATTGCAAAAAACTCTGTTGTTCTCTTTAATTATTATAAATAAGCTACAAAACTACACACTGATAGTCCACTTGGAATGGACAAATTTTGACCCACAAATTAAAGTGCTACAAACTACACACCGAAGGGCCCACCTATCATGAAACAAATTTGGACCCATATACAAATTAAAAAATAAAGGACGAGGATCGAACATGCGACCAGGGCCTTCAAGCCGCACGTCAATAGGCAACATATGTAGAACAACAATGTTTGTTGTACCCCCCTTTGTTCATGTAATGTTTTTATATTACCATGGCCTATTTAATGGATAACATGTAATATTATTTTTAGTACATTAGTGGGACCGGATCGTTAGCACATACTATTCGCCTTCACTTACTAGTGGGTTCCATGTGTGCTCTCTCTCCTCCCCTTCTACGTTAAGACGCACGGGCAAACACGAAGAACTCGTGGGCGATGTTGCCGTTGACCATATGTGGACGCATTCATGCTATGTCTTGAGCTTGCATTGGTTTTCTTCGTAGAGGAGAGGGTGATGCAGCAATAGTAGCATAAGTATTTCCCTCAGTTTTTGAGAACCAACGTATCAATCCAGTAGGAGGCTTCTCAACAAGTCCCACGAACCTACACAAACAAACAAAGAACTCACAACCAACGCGACAAAGGGGTTGTCAATCCCTTCATGGCCACTTGCAAAAGTGAGATCTGATAGAGATAGTATGATAAGATAAATATATTTTTGGTATTTTATAATATAGATGCAGAAAATAAACATGCAAATAAAAGTAGATTGGAAGCAAATATGATAAGAGATAGACCCGGGGGCCATAGGTTTCACTACAGGCTTCTCTCGAGAGCATAAGTATTACGGTGGGTGAACAAATTACTGTCAAGCAATTGATAGAAAAGCGAATAATTATGACGTTATCTAGGCATGATCATGTATATAGGCATCATGTCCATAACAAGTAGACTGACTCCTGCCTGCATCTACTACTATTACTCCACACATCGACCGCTATCCAGCATGCATCTAGAGTATTAAGTTCATAAGAACAGAGTAACGCATTAAGCAAGATGACATGATGTAGAGGGATAAACTCAAGCAATATGATATAAACCCCATCTTTTTATCCTCGATGGCAACAATACAATACGTGTCTTGCAACCCTTTCTGTCACTGGGTAAGAACACCGCAAGATTGAACCCAAAGCTAAGCACTTCTCCCATGGCAAGAAAGATCAATCTAGTAGGCCAAACCAAACCGATAATTCGAAGAGACTTGCAAAGATAACTCAATCATATAAAAGAATTCAGAGAAGATTCAATTATTATCCATAGATAAATCTGATCATAAACCAACAATTCATCGGATCTCGACAAACACACCGCAAAAAGAGATTACATCGAATAGTTCTCCACAAGAGAGGGGGAGAACATTGTATTGAGATCCAAAAAGAGAGAAGAAGCCATCTAGCTAATAATTATGGACCCAAAGGTCTGGGTAAACTACTCACAACTCATAGGAGGGGCAAGGATGTTGATGTAGAAGCCCTCCATGGTGGATCCCCCTCCGGCAGAACATCGGCGACGGCTCCAAGATGGGATCTCGTGGATACAGAAGGTTATGGTGGTGGAAATTGTGTTTAGGGTGGCTCTTGGATGTTTTCGGGGTACGTAGGCTTATATAGGAGGAAGAAGTACGTCGGTGGACGCCCGAGGGGCCCATGAGACAGGGGGCGCGCCCTATAGGGGGCCGCCCTCTTATCTCATGGAGGCTCCGTCTGTTTCTTGACTTGAACTCCAAGTCCTCTGGATCATGTTTGTTCCAAAAATCACGCTCCCGAAGGTTTCATTCCGTTTGGACTCCGTTTGATATTCCTTTTCTTCGAAACACTGAAATAGTCAAAAAAACAACAATACGGGTTGGGCCTCCGGTTAGTAGGTTAGTCCCAAAAATAATATAAATGTGTAAAATAAAGCCCATAAACATCCAAAACAGGTAATATAATAGCATGGAACAATCAAAAATTATAGATACGTTGGAGACGTATCAAGCATCCCCAAGCTTAATTCCTGCTCGTCCTCGAATAGGTAAATGATAAAAAAGAAATTTTTGATGTGGAATGCTACCTAGCATAAATCTCAATGTAATTTTCTTTATTGTGGCATGAATTTTCAGATCCAAATGATTCAAGATAAAAGTTCATATTGACAAAAGAAATAGCAATACTTCAAGCATACTAATAAAAGCAATCATGTCTTCTCAAAATAACATGGCTAAAGAAAGTTCATCCCTACAAAATCATATAGTTAGGCTATGCTTCATTTTCGTCACACAAAGATGTTCCCAACTTCTATACCCCCAATGACAAGCCAAGCAATTGTTTCGTACTTAAATAATCTCAAACTTTTTCAGCCTTCACGCAATACATGAGCGTGAGCCATGGATATAGCACTATGGGTGGAATAGAATAATGATTGGGGATTGTGTGGAGAAGACAAAAAAAGAAAGTCTCACGTTGACGAGGATAATCAACGGGCTATGGGAATAACCATCAATTGATGTCAACATGAGGAGTAGGGATTGCCATGCAACAGATGCACTATAGCTATAAATGAATGAAACCTCAACAAAAGGAAACTAGTGGGTGTGCATCCAACTTGCTTGCTCACGAAGACCTAGGGCATTTGAGGAAGCCCATCGTAGGAATATACAAGCCAAGTTCTATAACGAAAAATTCCCACTAGTATATGAAAGTGACAACCTATGAGACTCTCTACATGAAGAACATGGTGCTACTTTGAAGCACAATATATGAGACTCAATAAAGAACAAGGTGCTACTTTGAAGCACAAGTGTGGAAAAAGAGATAGTAGCATTGCCCTTTTATTTTTATTTTTTTTATTTTTTCTTTGTTTTCTATTTTTTTCTTTTCGACCTTTCTTTTTTTTGGGCAATGCTCTAATAATGATGATCATCACACTTTTATTGATTACAACACATGAATTACAACTCGAAACTAGAACAAGATATGACTATATGAATGCCTCCGGCGGTGTACCGGGATGGTGCAATGAATCAAGAGTGACATGTATAAAAAATTATGCATGGTGGCTTTGCCACAAATACGATGTCAACTACATGATCATGCATTGGCAATATGACAAAAGTAATGTATGTCATGATGATGATGAACGGAACGGTGGAAAGTTGCATCGCAATATATCTCGGAATGGCTATGGAAATGCCATAAATAGGTAGGTTGGTGGCTGTTTTGAGGAAGATATAAGGAGGTTTATCTATGATAGAGCGTATCATATCACGGGGTTTGGATGCACCGGCGAAGTTTGCACCAACTCTCAAGGTGAGAAAGGGCAATGCACAGTACCAAAGAGGCTAGCAATGATGGAAAGGTAAAAGTGCGTATAATCCATGGACTCAACATTAGTCATAAGAACTCATATACTTATTGCAAAAATTTAGAAGTCATCAAAAACCAAGCACTACGCGCATGCTCCTAGGGGGATAGATTGGTAGGAAAAGACCATCGCTCGTCCCCGACCGCCACTCATAAGGATGTACAAGCCAGGTACACTTCATATTTCAAATTTGTTACACAACTTTAACCATACGTGCATGCTATGGGACTTGCTAACTTCAACACAAGCATTATTTAAATTCATAATCACCCAACTAGCATGACTTTAATATCACTACCTCCCTATCTCAAAACAATCATCAAGTATTAAATTGATCATAGCATCCAATTCACTTCCTATGATAGTTTTTATTATGCCCAACTTGGATGCTCATCATTCTAGGACCAATTCATAACCAAAGAAAATACCATGTTGTTCTAAGAGACTCTCAAAATAATATAAGTGAAGCATGAGAGATCAAAAATTTCTTCAAAATTAATCCACTGCCATGCTCTAAAAGATATAAGTGAAGAACTAGAGCAAAAACTATCAAGCTCAAAAGATATAAGTGAAGCACATAGAGTATTCTATCAAATCCTAAGCAAATAGGCTTCTCCCAAAAGGTGTGTTACAGAAAGGATGATTGTGGTAAACTAACAAGCAAATACCAATATAATACATGATGCTCCAAGCAAAACACATATCATGTGGTAAATAAAAATATAGCTCCAAGTAAAGTTACCAATGAACGAAGACGAAAGAGGGGATGCCTTCCCGGGGCATACCCAAGCTTAGGCTTTTGGCTATCCTTGAATATATTGGGGTGCCTTGGGCATCCCCAAGATTAGGCTCTTTGCCACCCTTTATTCCATAGTCCATAAAAGCTTTACCCAAAACTTGAAAACTTCACAACACGAAACTCAACAGGAAATCTTATAAGGTCCGTTAGTGAAAGAAAACAAAACCACCACATAAGGTAATGTAATGAACTCATTATTTATATATTTTGGTGTTAAACCTACTGTATTCCAAGTTCTCTATGGTTCATACCCTTACATACTAGCCATAGATGCATCAAAATAAGTAAACAACACACGAAAAACAGAATCTGTCAAAACAGAACAGTCTGTAGCAATCTGTAGCTAACGCAAACTTCTGGAACCTCAAAAATCCTAAAAAAATAGGACGTCCTAAACAATTTGTTTATTGAACATCAGCAAAAAGAATCAATGCAAATATCTTTCCTGTGATTTATTGAATTTTTTCTCGTGAGCACAAAGTTTCTGTTTTTCAGCAGAATCAAATCAACTCATATAATAGGTTCTACTTGGCACAAACACTAAATAAAACATTAAAACACATCTAAACAGAAAGTAGAAACAAAATTTAACACTAAACAGGAACAAAAACAAAAAACATAAAGAAAATTGGGTTGCCTCCCAACAAGCGCTTTTCTTTAAAGCATTTTTAGCTAGGCATTGAGATTTCAATGATGCTCACATGAAAGACAAGAATTGAAGCATAACGAGAGCATCATGAAACACGTGACAAACACATCTAAGTCTAACATACTTCCTATGAATAGGCATATTATAATCAAACAAATTTGCAAGGCAAGCAAAAACTAGCATATGCAAGGAAGAATAAAGAGATGATAGCAATCTCAACATGACGAGAGGTAATTTAGTAAGATAAAAATTTCTACGACCATATTTTCCTCTCTCATAATAATTACATGTAGGATCATAAGCAAATTCAACAATATAGCTATCACAAAACATATTCTTAACATGATCCACATGCACGCAAAGTTGACACTCTTCCAAAATAGTGGGATTAACATTAACTAAAGTCATGACCTCTCCAAGCCCACTTTTATCAAAAAATTCATAAGATTGATCAAAAACCAAATATGTGGGATCTAAAGTTGACACTCTTCCAAACCCACTTTCAATAATATTGTAAACACTATTATCAATCTCATATTCATCATGGGGGTTAAATAAATTTTCAAGAACATAAGAAGAATCACCCCAATCATGATCATTGCAACAAGTAGTAAACATAGCAAAACTAGCATCCCCGAGCTTAGGGGTTTGCATATTATTAGCACAATTGACATCAAGAGAATTTACAGTAAAATCATTGCAATCATGCTTTTCATTTAAGGAACTATCAAGTATGGGTGCAATAGCAACGATCTCATGTTTAACATAAGGAACTATAGCAAATTCGTCTTCATAAATATTGGCATCATGGCCACAAGAATAGCAAGCATCATGTTCGCCAAGGGATATTTCAACCAAATCATCAGAATCATTATCTATGGATTCATGCATATCATTATTTTCTTCCAAAGCAACGGACATTCTTTCAATAAATTCTTGGACATAGACATTATGAGCAAAGTTTTCATTGCAATATTTAAGTATGACGGAATTTTCAGACTTGTTGAGAGTAAAATCATACTTTTCGATCAAAGAAGCAACTTCATGAGCACCCTTAAAAACGACAAATTCTTCAATTTGTTCGATATCATAGTAACTATAAACACTCTTTGCATAAGAAGATAAGATTTCATCATCATTGAACTCACATAGGTAGGGAAGGTGTTTTTTAGGGTTCTTAGAGCAACAAGTAAAATCACAAATTTCACAAAGGTTCCAAGCATAGCATAGTAAACTATTTATATGATAGGATAAGACCTTCCCCTTTTCAGATAAACGATGACGCACAAAATGAGCATGCTCACCTAAAGATTTCCCGTCAACTAGGCTAGTTGGGGTTTCAGCACGAGTGCATAAGGATCGAAGATGATCCAAGTAGAACACTTTAAGTGGATCCATATCAATAGATCTTTAGCAAGCAAAGATGCAAGCATATAGAAGGCACATGGCAACACGAGCAAACAAAAAGACAAGCAAAAGAGAGGAGATTGGGAAAGAGAGGGCGAATAAAATGGCAAAGGTGAAGTGGGGGAGAGGAAAACGAGAGGCAAATGGCAAATAATGTAAATGCGAGGGAGATGAGTTTGTGATGGGTACTTGGTACGTCTTGACTTGAGTGAAGACCTCCCCGGCAACGGCGCCAGAAATCCTTCTTGCTACGTCTTGAGCTTGCGTTGGTTTTCCTCGAAGAGGAGAGGGTGATGCAGCAATAGTAGCGTAAGTATTTTCCTCAGTTTTTGAGAACCAAGGTATCAATCCAGTAGGAGGCTTCTCAACAAGTCCCACGAATCTACACAAACAAACAAAGAACTCGCAACCAACGCGACAAAGGGGTTGTCAATCCCTTCACGGCCACTTGCGAAAGTGAGATCTGATAGAGATAGTATTATAAGATAAATATATTTTTGGTATTTTATAATATAGATGCAGAAAATAAACATGCAAATATAAGTATATTGGAAGCAAATATGATAAGAGATAGACCCGGGGGCCATAGGTTTCACTAGAGGCTTCTCTCGAGAGCATAAGTATTATAGTGGGTGAACAAATTACTGTCAAGCAATTGATAGAAAAGCGAATAATTATGGCGTTATCTAGGCATGATCATGTATATAGGCATCACGTCCATAACAAGTAGACCGACTCATGCCTGCATCTACTATATTACTCCACACATCGACCGCTATCCAGCATGCATCTAGAGTATTAAGTTCATAAGAACAGAGTAACACATTAAGCAAGATGACATGATGTAGAGGGATAAACTCAAGCAATATGATATAAACCCCATCTTTTTATCCTCGATGGCAACAATACAATACGTGTCTTGCAACCCTTTCTGTCACTGGGTAAGAACACCGCAAGATTGAACCCAAAGCTAAGCACTTCTCCCATGGCAAGAAAGATCAATCTAGTAGGCCAAACCAAACCGATAATTCGAAGAGACTTGCAAAGATAACTCAATCATATAAAACAATTCAGAGAAGATTCAATTATTATCCATAGATAAATCTGATCATAAACCCACAATTCATCGGATCTCGACAAACACACCGCAGAAAGAGATTACATCAAATAGTTCTC
Organism: Triticum dicoccoides; assembly: GCF_002162155.2. Lineage (NCBI taxonomy): Eukaryota > Viridiplantae > Streptophyta > Magnoliopsida > Poales > Poaceae > Triticum > Triticum dicoccoides. The sequence goes on along the minus strand of NC_041387.1, from coordinate 110,688,964 downwards.
CACAAGAGAGGGGGGGAACATTGTATTAAGATCCAAAAATAGAAAAGAAGCCATCTAGCTAATAACTATGGACCCAAAGGTCTGTGGTAAACTACTCACAATTCATAGGAGGGGCAAGGATGTTGATGTAGAAGCCCTTCGTGGTGGATCCCCCTCCAGCAGAACATCGGCGACGGCTCCAAGATGGGATCTCGCGGATACAGAAGGTTACGGTGGTGGAAATTGTGTTCCGAGTGGCTCTTGGATGTTTTTGGGGTACGTAGGCTTATATAGGAGGAAGAAGTACGTCGGTGGACACCCGAGGGGCCCACGAGATAGGGGGCGCACCCTATAGGGGGGCGCCCTCCTATCTTGTGGAGGCTCCGGCTGTTTCTTGACTTGCACTCCAAGTCCTCTGGATTATGTTCATTCCAAAAATCACGCTCCCGAAGGTTTCATTCCGTTTGGACTCGGTTTGATATTCCTTTTATTCGAAACACTGAAATAAGCAAAAAAACAGCAATACGGGCTGGGCCTCTGGTTAGTAGGTTAGTCCCAAAAATAATATAAATGTGTAAAATAAAGCCCATAAACATCCAAAACAGGTAATATAATAGCATGGAACAATAAAAAATTATAGATACGTTGGAGACATATCAGTTCACAAGTTACGGCACTAGTTTCACGTACTAGTATCACTAGTCAATGTGTACGTGCAATGCACGTTAATTTGGAAGTATATTAAGTGCATGCGGATATTAAGTAGGATATTATTTGCGTGTTATTATGTGATTAGCATTATTTTTGGCATGGAATTAACTGCACGCTAAATGTGTTGAGAACTCGACATTGAAGCAGTCTAGGTCATTGGATGAGAAGGAATACATGTGGCTTGATGACGTTTTATATTTACTTTGATACGGCTCTAGCAGAACATTCAATCGATCAAACCATAGATTTCATTTAGTCTGACTCCGACTTTACATTCATACGACGATTGATCTAAAATAAACGGAAATGATAAATGTTCGGATTTTAAGCATGGCAATCCGAATGTTTTTCATGGCAAATTTTAGATTACGCGGCGGCGGCGGGGGCGTCTTGCAGTGGGAAGCGGCTCCTCTGCCGTGCTCTGTGTGTCGTTGGGCCACTGACCGACGGCAATGGCGGCGTCTTGCGCCTTTGTTGGCATACTCCTGGATGTTGGCCCTAGCTTCAAGGAAGGCCACAATGTTCTGGACTTAGGTCTCCAGGAGCGAATCAACTAGCGGGAGGAGGCGACTGGCGTTGGTGCAAGGAAGCGGTCGACAGCGGCCATCCATGCCGCTGAGGGGGGCACTGGCACCCATGTGGGGACAGGAGCTGGCAACGGCGTGGCAGAGACATTCGTGTGCACGGGCACCAGCATGGGCGCGCACGTCAATGCACGCGCAGGCGCATGCGTGGGCAGGTGCACAGGCACCAGCACGGGCGTGCGCATTAGTGCGCACGCAGGCGCATGTGCTGGCAGGTGCACGGGCGCGTGAAAGTTGGCGGGGACCTCGTGGAACCCCGTGGCATCAAGCTCAGCGACAATGTGCGGCTCCCAGCCCATCAATGCCACGGGGATGGGTGCTGGCACAGTCGGGGTGACGGGAGCCGGAACGGGAGCGGGGATAGGCGCGGCATCTTCCCGCAAGGCCGGTTCAAGCTCGTCCCAAAGCGCCTTATGTTCTTGAGACTCCGGCTGGGTGTCTTCCTCAGGAAACTGGAAGGCTAAGGGCAGAACATCATGATGCGGCATGGCGTACGTTTAGGTCAGGCTGGTTGGAGGTAGACGATAGGAGAATCGAAGAGGAAGAGAGAAGATTGTAGCGATGCCGGGTAGTGCAGGGTTGATTTTAAACTGCGGCACCGGCGACATTAAAAGTGAGAGCAGTTGGGACGAAGGTGGGCGGCAGAGCCTAGTCATAGGGCTCGCCTCCCGGGGAGCCTACGCAGCGGTCTGCTCGCATGCCTCCCTGTCAGCCGGCGCAGCGGTCTGCTCGCACGCCTCCCGTCGACTCACACGCTTGCTCGGACAGCACCTACAGATGAGAAGCAGGACTCATGGCGGCACGTAAACGCCCATAGTTTCAATAGTCAAAGCGTTCGCCTTAACATGTCAGGTCTTTGTTCCAAAATACATTGGCTCTTCATTTGTGCAACTTGTCATAAGCAGCTTGTCTCAAATTGAAGAAAAAATTTATGAATGAATATTTGTGCCATATCACGTGACCATGCTCAGTTTCATGAATTTTAGGTCACTTTTGGATTTTCTGAAATTTAAAATCCAGGATTCGAAACAATATCATAACCTGCATCATGCAATAAATTTTCAAGCCATACATCTGCCCTGGTGTATTTCTTTAGAAAGGATTTGGTCAAACATTTTGCTTAGTTAGACTTTAGACAAGTTATATATGCATAGTAAAAGGATAATCCCTCCGTACCAGTGCATTGTCTGGTATATTAACTCAAGTACTAGGCACAACAAACGGGCTCAATTCTGTGCTCATCCTGGTGTAGTAGTAGTAGTAGTACTAGGCAATGCAGTTGATGGGTGACCTTGGGGAGCGGCGACCGAGGGAATTGAATCGTGCTTGGCACGGTAGGTAACGTTGTCTAGTTACTAAAGCATCCCTCCATTGTTCATCGGTACTAGTCATTATGGACCGGGGACATGAGGGGAATTTCCTAGGGCTGGAATTCTGGCCGCCAGATATTTCGACTCGAAACGCGAAGGCTCGACTGGTTGGGGTTGCCTAATGTGCGTACCACGCACACCACCAGAAGGACACGAGCCTAGTTTTTTAATTTTTTTAGGATCAACACGAGCCAAGGTCTGGCTGGTACGCCGTTGGGTCCTACCATTCGAGAATACAAAAGGAATCTTTGAAATTGCCGAATGAATCTATGTGTATTACAATGCCTGTATTTTCCTTGCAAATACTAATCTCAACATGGTAATTGATTTATGATGAGTTCTTGAATTAGAGTGAGTTTGTGATATAGTGATCTCAACATGGATTTCACATTTCATGGTATCCCTAGTAAGTTTTTCATTGCAAATTCAAATTTAAAAGATGAACAATATGGTGGTGAGAAAAATTTGTATGTATCAAGCATATGACCACACACACGCGCGCACACACACACACACACAAACACAACAACAATCCAATAAGTATAGTGCATCTATTTTTCCAAACCATGCATGCATGGCATGAATTCAAAAATACTCCTTATGTTCCTGAATATTAGTCTTTTAGAGATTTCAACAAGTGACTACATACGGAGCAAAATGAGTGAATCTACGCTCTAAAATATGTCTATATACATCCGTATGTGCCAGTCCATTTGAAATCTCTAAAAAGACTAATATTTAGGAACGAAGGGAGTAAAATGTAAGACATGCATGGTCCTCAATTCAATATTTAAAATGAACAAGAAAATGAAACATGAATATTAAGTCTAGTACTACAGTACATGCAAATGTTGTGTTTAGGCGGAGCTATGTAGATTGTCAGGGGTTAACCCCTCGACCTTAGATAAAATTATGAAGCTCTCTTTAGGGTTGTTTAGATTATATTTGTCCCCACCCTCCCAAACACCGATTGGTTGTGCACCCCCACGCCTCCTCCATGGGAGAATACCATGTGCCCCCATACCTTAGATGCTATATGCCAATATGAGTTGCTTGGAGCTTGTAGATCTCAGATATAGCAACTCACATGATATCTTAATATTTTTACACGAAACCTTGATGAGTTTGAGAATTGCACACAATTTGTACAAAAACTACTCAGATGCCCTTGTATCCCATATCCAACGACCTCGAAGCTCGTATCACCGTAGCATCTAAGATGCAGGAGGACATCATATTCTCCTGTATGTAAGAATATCATGTGCTACCACACCTTAGATGCTTTGGTGATACAAGCTCTTCGGAGCCGTTGGATTTCTGACCCAACAACTCCTCGGTGGTTCGAATGGTTTTTTGTAGAAAAGCCCCTAAAGAGTTCAGCCACTGCTTACAAGCACAAAGACTGCTCAAATGCCATTGGATCTCAGATCAAACGACCTCGAAGCTCGTATCACCGTAGCATCCAAGCTGCGAGAGCACCTTATGTTTTCTCGCACGGGAGAATATGAGGTGCTCCCACACCATAGATTCTATGGTGATACGAGTTCACGGAGATCTAATGGCCCATGGTAGGAGGTTTGAATGTTTTTGCAATATACGGCTGAGAGAGGTTGGGAATTGCATAGAAAATACAAGTACTATGCATGTGCCATCTGATCACTGATCATACGGCCTAGATGCTCGTATCACCGTAGCGGGTAATTAAGCTACGGGGAGCACCTAATATGAGCAATGAGGAGCCATTGGAACCAAGATGTTATAGCACACACGAGGCCTGAATGATTTATTTGCAAAAAAAACCTTTGGAGAGTTGGAAATTGTGCATAATTACAAAGACTACTCCCAAGCCATTGGATCTCACTTCCAACGATGTAAAAACTCGTATCACCATAGCATCTAAGCTGCGGGGTGGATGTGATATTCTATGCTACTGTCATTTTTGTTCGTAAACTTGCAAAATACGTGTAACTCATGCCATTACTAGTCTAACCGCGCAAAGTGTTTGTTCAAAAAAACATCCTACACTGAAATATCGAAACAACACACGGGGGTCCCACTTGTCATTAATCAAATTTGGACCTAAAACTAACAAATCTGAAAGACGAGATTCGAACTGGCAACCTGGACTACAAAGCGTAAGTCGATAGCCTGAAACAACAACAGTTGTTGGCTTTGTCCCATAACTTGATTTTATACAGTATTACGTTGAGTAGAGTAGAGGGAGTGCTTTGTCAACATGTGCATGGCCGTTGACTCACTTACTGGTGGGTACCAGGTCTGCGATCTCTCCCCTCTCCATCGTCTAACCTTTGCATGGGCACACACGAAGAGTGGCACTAGCTTGTCGTGGTGTTACTATAACTAAAAAAATCTTGGAAAATAGAAGAATCGCCTAGAACAAGAGACGTTGTGGCTGGTCGAGACAGAGCTAACCACACCTATCCTCTATGCCACGTTAGCATGATGAAGCTGTGTGGCTAGTGGGGTGTTTTCGACCGACTGGCTGGGTCCTAAGGTCGAACCATAGGTACTACGTCCGATACAGTATATTTTTACACGCACATTTTTCCTCCTGCCGAGACATGACACACCCTACCGCGCGGTTTTGGGGTCCTCCCGGGTGGTGCACGCGTATATTCTTCCTGACGTGGGACACCCTAGCACGCATTTTCTGGGTCCTCCTCGGTCATAGCGCCGAAGCAAGTAAATGAGTCGTCAAATCACGAAAGGCCACCTTTCCCGCCAAGTACATCAGTGAAGCACGGTGGCTAGCTAGTTGGGCTAGTTCGACCGATTAGCTAGACCGCCGCCACATTTGTTTTTTCACCCCTTTTTTTATCTCCTTGCTAGCAGGTAAATTTAAATATCCACCGCGACGTTGCTCTGGTGTTTGGGTGCGGCGGGATTTTTAATTTTTTGATTGATGGGAGCAGGCACGGCAGGATTTTTAATTTTTTGATTGACGGGAGCCGGCCCGTCAGCAATTAGTCATGATGACTCCGCCTATAAAACCCACTTCTTCCTGATGTGAGAAGTCATCGACTGGTGTTTTCCCATGGTGAAAACGAAAAGATTCCTCGCTCCTCAGCTGGCTCCATCCGCCTTCCCGTAGATTGCATTACCTTTCAACCGTTTTGCCCTCTTTGCTTCCTATCCCCATTACTTCTGCCTGGTGCCATGGCGGCGCTGCAGATCACGGAGTCCGAGGTGAGGCGCCTGACATAGGAACTCCAGGCCAAGGATGCGGAGCTCAAGGCCAAGGACGTGGAGCTCTGTGAGCTCAAGGAGGAGAGGAGTGCCATGTTCCTCCATTATGTGCGGGAGTTCACGGAGGTTCAAAAGCGGCAGGCGTCCACCACAAAGATGCTCGAGGCATCGGCGGCGTTGCTGCAAAAAGCGGGAGATACGATAGGCCGTCAGGGGAGCCGGCTGGAGAGTGAGCGGGCCGATCGTGACGAGGTCCAGGATCGCCTCAGCCACTTGGTGGACCAAGTTGCCACGCACGTGTTGCGGCTACGCGATGCCTACCGTCGTGCTAGCGCAACCATGCTAGCTATCGAGCTAAACCTGTTCGACCACCCCGTCTACTTCAATGAGCTGCGGCTTCCTGACCTGGTCTCCTTCTTCACCTATATCTCCGAGGAGCTAAGCCATCACCGCACGATGGTGGGGGCGGAGCTGGACAAGGAGGGGTTGCAGGCTGCCATCATCGTTGTCGGGCAAATCCTTTCAGGGCTCCGTCACCAGAATCCATTCGTGCCATTGGACGCCATCTTTGACGAGCTGGCTCCCGTCGACCGGGAGCGGGCTCTGCGGGCGGTTGCACCCTGCATCACCAACATCATGCGCCTCGAGAAGCAGAGGGACTTCGGTGGTGTTTAGGCGCCCTCTGCATGGGCATGTCCATGTCTCGGCGCAACATGACCGTTGGATCAAACTCAGACGGTGCAGATCAGTCTCTGTAGCACAAAGCGTGTGGGTGTGTTTGGTTGCATTCTCATCTCATTATTGTTGTTCCCTCTTCGTGTATTTGTGTTAACCTACTAGTGTGGACTCATACACCCTTCATGCACTCTGCCAAACACCCAAAAGTGGGTCGAGAGGGGAACTTTTGCTCCCATCCCATGCACCCTTCATACACCCTGCCTAACACTGATGCATGCTTCATATGGTTCATGTTTCGTGGAGTACTATAGCACCGTACTCTCTGTGCGTTGTAGACCTAGTTCTGTTAACATTGATCTCACTGTTCATTCTCGACCGGGCAGTCGAAAAAGTAGTACTATGTTACTACATTCCTGTTCATATAGTTGACATGCGCACAACATCATTTGTTATCATCATATCTTATTACACTAGCAACAAGATTATGTAGTACTGACGTATGAACCACTGCACATGCCTAGTAGTAGAGCACTATGTATGTTCAAGTGGTTGCCATGTTTCGCACTCCTCCGTCGTAAGAGTGGAAACTCTTGCTGTAATCATTTTTTCTTCAGAAAAATAGTGGACACGCTCTACCGTGCGGATCCTCCTCCAGCCATGCACTAAATTACTCACTTTCGCCTACGTGTGGGACAGCCAGCATCGAGGTCCACCAGCCATGCACTAAATTACTCCGTAGTAGAGTGACGGTAGACTACCCCGATCGAAGCGTCGTAGTAATGCCCAATGAGCTGTCAAATCACAAAACCCCCTCCTTTCCAGCAGTAAGTTGGACGGACGAAGCAACCAACATTTCACTCTTCTCTCTCAGCTTCCTCTCTTGAGGAAAACCCCCACTTGCTTCGCTTCTCCCTCATCTTGTTCCTCATTTCACTCTTCTCTCTCAATTCCTCTCTCAACTTCCTCTCTTGGATGGACGCTGGAGCACCGGCCGACGTGATGTCTATGGATCTGGCCAAAATCGTCGAGGCTCATGGTATGAAGAAGCGCAAGCACCCCGCCGAGACTACCGTAGACAAGCTCAAAGCCATCGCCCTGTCCAAGCCCCCCTCTCCGGGATCCCTCATTAAGCAAGTCCAGGTAATATCTCTTCTTGACGATCTTTTTCTCTATCTTGATCGTGTTTTTTCATCTAACACACAGTACTAGTACTAGTAGTACAACTTTCTGGGTGATCTTGCATGTGATTTTTGTGTGCCAAATGATGGTTCTAAATTCCTCTTTTGACCAAAGCATGCGAGAGGTTGACACTAATTTCTTATAGATTACTTTCAACTAGTACTTTATGAACATCAATGCTACCTTTGAACAGGGTATATTTGCCCCAGTAACTTGTGTTATGGATATTGCAAGTAATCCCTCTGCTCTCATGCCTTTGAAGACATGTTCTAGTGTCTTTGTTCACTCATTTCTGTGCGTATATGTAGTCATATATGGAGTATAATATCGAAAATCATCTTATATTTCTGAACGGAGGTAGTAATAAAACATGGTTTCTGTTTGAATTAGAACTAGGTCCGCGGTGGAGATGAAGTTCTCAAAGTCATGTCGTGTGAACTGGAAGACCTAAGGATGAGTTCTACTGCTAAACTATCCAGCTACTGTGTCCTTGTCGCCACGTGTCCTCAACTAGTGTTTTCCTGTAGCATTGTTGTCAGGCGTGTTCTCGAGGTTGTACTTAACCACAACAATTTCTTGGTTGTGCCTTCAATTATGAAGGGTGTGGTTCTTGTAAAGCTTCCCGACAAATCTAACGCGGCCTGTCTTCATCATCATGTTTATGAGTGGAAAGACCACTCTATTAGGTTCTCCAAGGTTGACAAGATGGTGATGGTGCAGGTAGACATCTCTCACGAAGTCCATGGCCTAGTCAGTTATGCGGGGTTCATCCTGTAGGTCGGTGGCAATAAATAGTCTGCAGAGTTTAGTTAGTGCAACTTTGCTTGTCTGTAGTAAGTACTATTGTTCAGTACTTGATTTGTGTTTGTGAACCCTGTATTGTTTAGTACTACCGCTTTTGGTGTGTGGTGAGTCCTGAGAACAGTCTATGTTAATGTCTGTCCACTCAATTCAGTCTGTATATTTTGAAATATCCAGATCATCTTTTTGTGAGGACGGTTTATCAATTATGGTTACACTCCAATATATGTATGCATTATAGGGTTTATCGCACCCACCAGGATTTCTAGTCCCATGGATGTTCAGTCCATACGATTTGTCATGACCTTTCGACTGTCCTGCTAGTGGGAGTAGGCGGGGGCCCTGCATGCCACCCATAGTTGGACGATCAATCTTCTGTTTAGTACTTCAACATAGTGATTTCCTGGTAAGGATTCACTCGTGTCACATCAAGTAAATCTTATTGATTTACTGTCTAAATCTTATTGATTTAGCGTCATGCTTTCTTTCTTTTCCTGCAATTTTACGATGCAGGTTTTGCCATGTGACATTCATCACAGAATAAACCGTTTGGTTTGCTCTACGATTGCTATTTTTGTAGGTTTCACTTCTTATGTCATGTCAGTAACGAAGGCACTGTCCATCACTTATATTGCTGGAAAAAATTGGATCAGTCTGTTATCTAAGTACAAGTTGAATCCCTATGATGAACTCTAGTTTGGTTTAACAAAAATGCCACAATTAGTCCTTCTCACATTAAAAAGAAATGAAGAAAAAAACTAGATCACGGTCATGGAGCCTAGTCAAGTTAGAAAGCTGGTCATAGCAGACTAGACACGATCACCGCTGTCTCACACATCGGTACCACCTTCAGCAACGGATCACGCACCGACAGTTGCTCTAGCATTGACAGCGGCAGCAGCTCAGTCTGATCTAGCTGAGGATTGGGCACCGACCGCGTCAGCGGATCAGGCTAATCTATCGGAGGATCGGGCATCGACACTGGCACATGCTCCGACACCGGCACCAGCTCTACAAGGAGCACAATCTCCGGCAGCAGCAGTGGCACTACCAATCGCACTAGCATAGGCACCAGCAACGGCTTTGGCACCTGCACCAACACTTGCACTTGCATCTGCTCTGGCCCGTGCAGCGGGAACCGAACGAGCAGTTGCACTGGCAACAGACTGGGCTGTAGTTCGCACTTCATATACCAAAGTCCTTACAAAAACCGACATGTCCACCTTCTTGGTAAGCATTGGCCGCCCAAGTGCTTCGTTCTTTTTTCTTTCCATGTTGTTTCACATGATTCACTGTGTTGATCTAACTGTTTGTGTACGTCTTCTTGTTTGCAAACAGAGAATTCCTAGAGCAACGAGGGAGTCGTTCAACAATCCGGGCGACCGTGGACAAGTTTCTCTTACCATGCGCAGCCTTGGTGTGAATGAACCTACTCAATATACCATAAGTACAAAGGATGGTCGCATGATGATTGATGCTAAAGGATGGTCAAGGTTCAAATCTAAATCATATCTTGCGGTAGGGGATGATGTCAAAATCGAACTTTCTCAGCAAGGAGAGCTGGTCCAAATCAACTTTGAAATTCTTCAGTAGCAGCACACAACTGCCGAACTGATCTATCCTCCAAGAGGTTTTGATGTAATAATCTCGCATGGTGAAACAAGTGTCCTATGTGTATAAGTAGTACGACATTATTATTTATCACATGGTATATCATTGATAGAATTGCAAGTCTCATTACTGGCTAGGAACTGTTGTTCGATTTCATTCCAACAACTGTCGTGCTTTATTCAATTTTGTGTATTCGCCTTGCGACAACATCTAAAACCAGCACCGTACCAATCGCTTGCAATATGAAAAGCGTTGAGGTAGAACACATGGGCCCCCAAACATGCAGGGTGGGCCTGCGGCCCAAAGTCCAGAATCGTGAGCCTGTTTGAGTATTATATTCTCAGTTGAACCCCCATAATGCCCGTGTGTTGCACGCAACATCAAGATGCATTTGTATGAGTATTTTATCTTGTGAGAGAAAAGGATGAACGAGGGAAGGCCTTATTTGCAAATGTGGAGAGGTGTGTGGGTACCTTTTTGCCAAATTGCCATAGTTTCCTTCCTATTTGTCAGATATAAATCGGACGGCCTATATTGCAGGATGGCAGGCACACCATCATCACCAACTCTTCTATACTGTGTTAAAAAAACTATTTTTTATAATTATATATGTTATACATATTCCCCTTGATTTTTCTTATGTATAAAGTTGTGATATAAAAGATTTTTATATTTCTTTACAGCGGGAGTATCTCTCTGTCAAAAATATATTTATGTGTAACTAGTTACTCCTGTCTTTCTACTTCCTTTCTCTGATATGTGGGGCATCCGGCAACGGGGTCCACATGCCATATGCACCAAATTAGATGCACAACTGCACGGTAGACACACCCCGGTCGTAGCGCCGCAGTAATTCCCAATGAGCCGTCAAATCACAATGCCCCCCTTTCCAGCTTTAGCAGTAAGCTGGACGGACGAAGCGGCAATATTTCACTGGGCCTGAATCCCCTTCTCCCTCGTCTACTTGTTCAGAGAAAACCCCCTCTCGGCGATTGCATAGGGTTTTCTCATGGAGAACCAGGTACGAATTCTTCATCCATCCCCGATAAATCCAAGTCCCTTGGTCACGGGAAATCCTAGGATGGCAACTGCCGCCATTGATGCATTTTCTTCCTACTGAATCTAGTGTGTTTCATTTGCAGTGCCCAAAGTTCGAGGACCCTACAGGTTTCTGCGCCCTCGGCGAGACGCCACACTTGTTCCTTCTCATCCTAACACAGGATTTTAAAACACACAGTATGTTCCTAGAATCCTCTTGTCTATCCGGGAGGGTGGGTTTTTTTGAACATGGTGTTGACTAATTTGGAAATTTGGATTGCTATATTTGGATAAAAGGTACTACTAGGACGATGGTCAACACTGACGTGAAGGAGGAAATTATTTCTAGATTTGGATAGGGAATACATTGTGTTCTCATATTATTTTTCTTGCGGTGCATTATTTGCTATGCCAGAACACATGTACTCGAGATGCTCGGCCTTGCCATAACTGAATACACCAGTTTAATGGTCACAGTGAAGACAAGCCCTGGATATAAGTTCCGAGTTGGGTTCATGAACCAAGAAGATCGCTGATTTTTTTATGGCCGAACTTGGATAAACTTTCTCAAGTGTTACTGACTGAAAGTTGGCGCACGAATGTTAATGGAAATAGCAGAACCTGGTCTCATCTTCACTGCGATCTTCCACCCCAACGTCGTTCCAATTGTTCATCCATGTTTGTTTTGTATCTGGTTCTTGCTTGTTGCCTCGATTACTTCTTAATCCACCTATTGTGTCTAACTAATCACAATTTAACTTTAGAAGTAGCAACGAATCTCTCACGAAGATGCTACTTCGAACTAATATTTTCTTATAATTGGTGGCATGTGTAGGTTTTTTCAGAGTTAAGCAGGCTGCTCGTTTGTTATTCTGTAAGAACTCGGCTGTGACTGATGGCACTGAAGTTGACTGGGACGACCTCCACAAGTTCCTACACTTTATTGATCATCTTGAGGTCCTTGTGGGGCGTTTCAATGGTGGAAGGCCACGTGGGATATGTGTGCCACTGCTGCACTCATTGAACAGGTCCAACTGTGTCGAGAAACTTATGGTACGAGCTATTTTCTGTTATATATGTTGTTCATAAACTATTGCTTATACACAGTTTTACAGTTGTGATCTTCTTGAAACAGAAACTCCCTAGTTCTATTCTTCTTATACAGATGCATGACCATGGTCAGGTCAGACTTGCGCTTGGTCACAACATGATGTTTATGTCGACCTACTCCATTCCCCTTGGAGGTGAGAAGATACTTATTCATGGGTAGTCTCAAATAATGAAGGCCCGTCCATCTTGGAGAATAGGACGGAAGATTATGTTCCTGCTTTTCCATGGCTCTAAAGCGAAAATCCTGTTTATTGACCACATTGCGAGATGAAACCGCTTTCAGAAGGTTGTGGATGCGCGGGGTGGCGCCTAGGCCTTGTCCTGGGGCTTGGCGGCCTCACCCTTGGTTAACTGTAGGCAAAGTAGCACTGTTCGACTTCGAGGCGTGCTTTGTATGGTTGAACCTGCATAAGTACTCATACTGCTTTCAGCTATTGTTGTTAAGTGCCCCTACTGGTTTCAGTTAAGGTTGTTAAGTACTCCTACTACTTTTATAGTCTGTCGTGTTTCTTCAATCCTGTCTTCCTCTAGCCGCCAAAACCAAACTAGCACCGGCGGGGCTGCCTGCTTCCGCCTCCCACGGCCGGCTGCACCTCAACGGACGCATCGCCGCCCCACTGTCTCCTAAATCGTTAACGCCAATGTCCGAGGCCTTGCCGTCGTCCTCCACACGCTTTGGTGCACTCGCCGCAGCGCCGCCCTCTCGCGTTGTCAACATGGTCAACAAATAACAGTAATCGGCAGAAGTACATGGAGAGGATGACAGTAGGGGCCCACCATGTCAGCGTATGGAAAAAGAAAATGCTTCCTCCTAGTGGTTTCCTGACATCTGGGACCCACGACATTGTGAATATATATAGTCAATAGACAAGAGAACATCACAAGATCGGCTGAGACCTGGGATGTAGCTGCTCGAGCAGTTTTTTTTATTGTTGAGACGGAGCAGGGTTTGAGCTGGGTTGTGTCCCGTCTAGCCCGGGCTTATATTTTATGTTCACCATATGACAAGCCCAACTATTTTTTCTTTGTGAAAATTAGCCGAGTTTATTTTTTCTGGAGAATACCCAATCCATACCTACTTATTTTTCTATGCCCTGATGGGCTGCAACTCTTTCAAGACGCCTGCAAATCTTGAAAGTAATATGAAATGGGTTGTAAATATTAAAATAGATGACAAATTGGCAATTACTTTATAATTTTTGAATTTTTCACATTTTCAGATTCCTATTCCACTGGGCTTTAACCTAATTTAAATATATCTTCAAAGTACTTTAAATCTGGCTCGACATTTCGGTATTAGAAATAGTTTGGAACCCACATAAATATGCGAAATTTCGTTTAAATTTTTAACCCTGGCTCTGGCCAACAAAAAAAGGACTGCAATAAACTGCATAAGAAGTTGCAATGAGCTATATATAAATTATTAAAAAAAGAGGGAATGGTCTGGCTTATGGGACTATTAAGTTGACGCGTATGCAAGATTTTTTAGTTATTATATACGTCAACAAACGATTCTAGCAGACGTAACCGTTGGATGTCAATCCAACGGTCGTCATGTTTCTTCAATCTCTGATCTTCTTGCTCCAGCCACCAAATCCAGCACCGGCGGGACCGCCTGCTCCCGCCTCTCGTGGCCGGCTGTGCTGTCGCGCAGGCCTCACCACCCCCTACTACTCCCACTGCTGACCAGGGCATCCCTCTACTCACCCACACCCCCTGTTATTCTATGGTGACGGAAGCCTCATACCGCAACCAAACCAGTGAACCCTCGTACTCCTCTCTGCGCGGGCTTCCACTGCCGCGTCTTCCCTGGCTCCGCGTCATCCCCCTTCCTAGGCCTCGCTGTCGTCCACCACCCTGGTGCTCTCGGCGCGGCATGGTCAACATGGTCAAAGAACGACTTCCATTGGAAGAGTACTGTACGTGGAAAGGCCGACAGCTGGGTCCATGGCGGCCGCAAGGAAGTGCCTCCTTATTACACACAAAATAATTATTCCTCCACCTGACAGCAGGGCCCCATCGGACGGGCCACCGTATTTCGTGAAAAAAATGTTTCCCCCCTGACTGGTGGGACCCACCAGCTACATCTTCACACGCAAGGAAGTGCGGCCATATTACGGGCAAAATAAATGATTCACCCCCTGACTGCTGGGATCCACCAGCTACATCTTCGCACGCAAGGAAGTGCCTGACAGCCGGGACCCAACTGGTCGAAGCGTACATAACATTGTCATTCTGGTCGCGAACATGTACGTACATACTGGTCGATGTAGAGGCGCGCACGTGTCATAGTAGAGGCGTGCACGTAGCACGTGCACATCCGTACAACGGCCAGGGTGCAAGAAAGTAAATACGGCCATGTACGTACATACGGGTGGGGTCTCGAATGCCTACTCGTGCATACGTATGCCCAGGGCTCGTGTACATGGCTGGGTCGGAATGGAGAAACTGCGTCGTCATCGTGTTCATGGGGAGCCAACCGGCTGGATCGGAACGGAATGCATCGTCGTGTTCATCGGGAGGGCTTGGATGAAACAACCAATGGAAACGAGGCATGGCGTACCGCAGAACGGAGGAAATGGCCTTGTGCTCGACTGGCCATGGTCGAAATGGGATCTTGTTCATCGGGAGGGGTCTGGCGTGCCGCAAAATGGAGGAAACAGACTTCTATTGGACCTCCTACGGTCAAAACAGGGTCCTATTGATCGGGAGGGGTGTGGCGTACCACAAAATGGAGGAAACAGACTTGTGTTGGAGTGCTACGGTCGAAACGGGGGTCATGTTCATCAGGAGGGGTGTGGCGTACCGCAAAACGGGACTCCATGGGATACTGCTCATCTCCACCGTCGACCTCCTCCAGCCTCCACTGGCTACTGTTCATCCACCGTCAACCTCCTCCAGCCTCCACCTGCTACTGTTCAACCAGCCCTCTCCACGGGCTACTGTTCAACCACCCCTCCACGGGCTACTGTTCATCCAGCCCTCCACGGGCTACTATTCAACCAGCCCTCCACGGGGTCGTCCTGTTCATCCAGCCCTCCACGAGGTCCTGTTCATCCAGCCCCAATCGACTCGATCGGGGTCCTGTTCATCCAGAGGCAACACCACGGGGTCCTATTCATCCACCCCCACCGGGAACTGTTCATCCAACCCCCTGATGTCTACTACACAACCTTCTTCTTGTAGACGTTGTTGGGCCTGCAAGTGCACAGGTTTGTAGGACAGTAGCAAATTTCCCTCAAGTGGATAACCTAAGGTTTATCAATCCGTAGGAGGCATAGGATGAAGATGGTCTCTCTCAAACAACCCTGCAACTAAATAACAAAGAGTCTCTTGTGTCCCCAACACACCCAATACAATGGTAAATTGTATAGGTGCACTAGTTCGGCGAAGAGATGAAGATACAAGTGCAAAATAGATAGCAGATATAGGTTTTTGTAATCTGAAATAATAAAAACAGCAAGGTAACAAGTGGTAAAAGTGAACGTAAATGGTATTGCAATGATAGGAAACAAGGCCTAGGGTTCATACTTTCACTAGAGCAAGTTCTCTCAACAATAATAACATAGATAGATCATATAACAAGCCCTCAACATGCAACAAAGAGTCACTCCAAAGCCACTAATAGCGGAGAACAAACGTAGAGATTATGGTAGGGTACGAAACTACCTCAAAGTTATTCTTTCGGATCAATCTATAAAAGAGTTCGTACTAGAATAACACCTTAAGACACAAATCAACCAAAAACCTAATGTCACCTAGATACTCCATTGTCACCTCAAGTATCTGTGGGCATGATTATACGATATGCATCACACAACCTCAGATTCATCCAACCAACATAAAAGTACTTCAAAGAGTGCCCCAAAGTTTCTACCGGAGAGTCAAGAACGTGGGCCAACCCCTATGCATAGGTTCCCAATGTCACGAAACCCGCAAGTTGATCACCAAAACATACATCAAGTGCTCTCATAAAAGACTCAATCCGATAAGATAACTTTAAAGGGGAAACTCAATTCATCACAAGAGAGTAGAGGGGGAGAAACATCATAAGATCCAACTACAATAGCAAAGCTCGGGATACATCAAGATCGTGCCATAGAGGGAACACGAGAGAGAACACGAGAGAGAGAGAGATCAAACACATAGCTACTGGTACATACCCTCAGCCCCGAGGGTGAACTACTCCCTCCTCGTCATGGATAGCGCCGGGATGATGAAGATGGCCACCGGTGATGGGATCCCCCTCCGACAGGGCGCCGGAACGGGCTCCCGAGAGGTTTTTGGTGGCTACAGAGGTTTGCGGTGGCGGAACTCCCGATCTATCTTCTGTTGGAAGTTTTAGGGTAGGTAGGTATATATGGGTGAAAGAAGTACGTCGGTGGACCGAAGGGGGGGCACGAGGCAGGGGGCGCCCCAGGGGGTGGGCGCGCCCCCCACCCTCGTGGGCACCTCCCTTCTTCCCTGACATGCACTCCAAGTCCATCGGGTGGCTTTCCTTCCAAAAATAACTTCTCCAGTTGATTTCGTTCCGTTTTGACTCCGTCTAATATTCCTTTTCCTCGAAACACTGAAATAGGCATAAAACATCAAATTTGGGTTGGGCCTCCGGTTAATAGGTTACTCCCAAAAATAATATAAAAGTGGATAATAAAGCCCAATATTGCCTAAAACGGTAGATAAAGTAGCATGGAGCAATCAAAAATTATAGATACGTTGGAGATGTATCAAGCATCCCCAAGCTTAATTCCTGCTCGTCCTCGAGTAGGTAAATGATAAAAAAGAATTTTTGATGCGGAGTGATACTTTGGCATAATTTCAATGTACATCTTCCTAATTGTGGTATGAATATTCAGATCTGAAAGATTCAAGACAAAAGTTCATATTGACATAAAAATAATAAAACTTCAAGCATACTAATCAAAGCAATCATGTCTTCTCAAAATAGCATGGCTAAAGAAAGTTCATCCCTACAAAATCATATAGTTAGGCTATGCTTCATTTTCATCACACAAAGATGTTCCCAACTTCTATACCCCCGATGACAAGCCAAGCAATTGTTTCATACCTAAATAATCTCAAACTTTTTCAACCTTCACGCAATATATGAGCGTGAGCCA
Organism: Triticum dicoccoides; assembly: GCF_002162155.2. NCBI lineage: Eukaryota > Viridiplantae > Streptophyta > Magnoliopsida > Poales > Poaceae > Triticum > Triticum dicoccoides. The sequence continues at coordinate 110,671,576 of NC_041387.1, read as the reverse complement.
TGGATATAACACTATGGGTGGAATAGAATATGATGAAGGGGATTGTGTGGAGAACAAAAAAGGAGAAAGTCTCAAATTGACGAGGATAATCAATGGGCTATGGAGATGCTCATTAATTGATGTCAACATGAGGAGTAGGGATTGCCATGCAACAGATGCACTAGAGCTATGAATGCTCAACAAAAGAAAACTAGTGGGTGTGCATCCAACTTTCTTGCTCATGAAGACCTAGGGCATTTGAGGAAGCCCATCATAGGAATATACAAGCCAAGTTCTATAATGAAAAATTCCCACTAGTATAAAAAAAGACAACTTACGAGACTCACTACATGAAGAACAAGGTGCTACTTTGAAGCACAATATATGAGACTCACTACATGAAGAACAAGGGGCTACTTTGAAGCACAAGTGTGGAAAAAGAGATAGTAGCATTGCCCTTTTTATTTATTTTCTTTTTTTTGGGCCTTTATTTTTTTGGCCTTTTTTGGGGGGGCAATGCTCTAATAATGATGATCATCACACTTCTATTGATTACAACATATGAATTACAACTCGAAACTTAGAACAAGATATGACTCTATATGAATGCCTCCGGTGGTGTACCGGGATGGTGCAATGAATCAAGAGTGACATGTATGAAAAATAATGCATGGTGGCTTTGCCACAAATACGATGTCAACTACATGATCATGCAATGGCAATATGACAAAAGTAATGTATGTCATGATGATGATGAACGGAACGGTGGAAAGTTGCATGACAATATATCTCGGAATGGCTATGGAAATGCCATGATAGGTAGGTATGGTGGCTGTTTTGAGGAAGATATAAGGAGGTTTATGTGTGATAGAGCGTATCGTATCACGGGGTTTGGATGCACTGGCAAAGTTTGCACCAACTCTCAAGGTGAGAAAGGGCAATGCACGGTACCGAAGAGGCTAGCAAAGGCGGAAAGGTGAAAGTGCATATAATCCATGGACTCAACATTAGTCAAAAGAGCTCATATACTTATTGCAAAAATTTAGAAGTCATCAAAAATCAAGTACTACGCGCACGCTCCTAGGGGGATAGATTGGTAGGAAAAGACCATCGCTCGTCCCCGACCGCCACTCATAAGGATGCACAAGCCAGGTACACTTCATGTTTCAAATTTGTTACACAACTTTAACCATATGTGCATGCTACGGGACTTGCAAACTTCAACACAAGCATTTCTCAAATTCACAACTACTCAACTAGCACGACTTTGATATTATTACCTCCATACCTCAAAACAATTATCAAGCATCAAACTTATCTTAGTATTCAATGCACTCAAAAGAAAGTTTCACATATCTTGAATACCAAGTATATTAACATTAAGCAAATTACCATGCTATTAACAACTCTCAAAATAATCTAAGTGAAGCATGAGAGATCAATAGTTTCTTTAAAACAAATCCACCACCGTGCTCTAAAAGATATAAGTGAAGTACTAGAGCAAAAATTATCATGCTCAAAAGATATAAGTGAAGCACTATGAGCAATAACAAAAACTACTTCGAAAGATATAAGTGAAGACCAATGAGTAGCTAAATAATTATGCAACTAAATGAAGGCTCTCTCTCATTAAAGAATTAAGATCTTGGTATCTTATTCAAACAGCAAGCAAAACAAAATAAAATGACATTGCAAGGATAGCACAACTCATGTGAAGAAGCAAAAACTTAGGCTCAACTGATACTAACCGATAGTTGTTGAAGAGGAAAGGTGGGATGCCTACCGGGGCATCCCCAAGCTTAGATGCTTGGGACTTCTTGAAATATTATCTTGGGGTGCCTTGGGCACCCCCAAGCTTGAACTTTTGTGTCTCCTTAATTCCTCTCTTACCATGGTTTCTCTTTTTATCAAAAGCTTCATTCACAACAAACTCAACAAGAACTCGTGAGATAGGTTAGTATAAACCAATGCAAAACCTTATCATTTTCTACTGTAACAAATCACTAAAATTATTATTCAACATTGCATACTAAATGCCTATGTATATTTAATACTCCTATCCTCAAATAGAATCATTAAACAAGCAAACATATGCAAACAATGCAACCATAACAGCAATCTGCCAAAACAGTACAGTCTGTAAAGAATGCAAGAGTATCAATACTTCCCTAACCCCAAAAATTATGAACTAAAATTCCCACTGTAATAAATTTATCAGATCTTAATATGCAAAAAAGATTCAACGTTATACCATTCTCTGACTTTTCTAGGGAATTTTTTCAACAGCGGTAAACTTTCTGTTTTTCAAACAGCAACATGTATACAAGCAAAATAAGCCTGGCAAAGGCTATCCTTGACTTTTTTTTATTGAAACTAAAGATGCAAAACAGTATTCTAACTAACATCAAGCAAAAACTAACAAAATAAAATGACACTCCAAGCAAAACACATATCATGTGGTGAATAAAAATATAGCTCCAAGTAAAGTTACCGATGAACGAAGACGAAAGAGGGGATGCCTTCAGGGGCATCCCCAAGCTTAGGCTCTTGGTTGTCCTTGAATATTACCTTGTGGTGCCTTGCGCATCCCCAATCTTAGGCTCTTTCCACTCCTTATTCCATAGTCCATCGAATCTTTACCCAAAACTTGAAAACTTCAACCACACAAAACTCAACACAAAACTCGTAAGCTCCGTTAGTATAAGAAAATAAAACCACCACTTAGGTACTGTAATGAACTCATTGTAAATTCATATTGGTGTAATATCTACTGTATTCTAACTTCTCTATGGTTCATACCACTTAATACTAGCCATAGATGCATCAAAATAAGCAAACAACACATAGAAAACAGAATCTGTCAAAAACAGAACAGTCTGTAGTAATCTGTATCAAACGTATACTTATGGAACCCCAAAAATTATTAAATAAATTTCTGGACCTGAGTAATTTGTCTATTAATCATCTGCAAAAAGAATCAACCTAAAATCACTCTCCAGTAAAAAATGGCAGCTATTCACGTGAGCGCTAAAGTTTCTGTTTTTTACAGCAAGATCACATAAACTTCACCCAAGTCTTCCCAAAGGTTCTACTTGGAACTTTATTGAAACAAAAGCTATAAAACATGATTAATAAAGTAGCATAATCATGTGACACAAAAAAACAGTAAGGATAAATATTGGGTTGTCTCCCAACAAGTGCTTTTCTTTAATGCCTTTTTAGCTAGGCATGATGATGACAATGATGCTCACATAAAAGATAAGAATTGAAACATAACGGGAGCATCATGAAGAATATGACTAGCACATTTAAGCCTAACCCACTTCCTATGCATAGGGATTTTGTGAGCAAACAACTTATGGGAACAATAATCAACTAGCATAGGGAGGTAACACAAGCATAGCTTCAAGAATTTAAGCACATAGGGAGGAAACTTGATATTATTGCAATTCCTACAAGCATATGTTCCTCTCTCATAATAATTTTCAGTAGCATCATGAATGAATTCAACAATATAACCAGAACCTAAAGCATTCTTTTCATGATCTACAAGCATAGAAAATTTACTACTCTCAACATAAGCAAATTTGTTCTCATGAATAGTAGTGGGAGCAAACTCAACAAAATAACTATCATGTGATTGAAAATTAAGATCAAGATGACACGTTTCATGGTTATCATTATTATTTAAAGCATATGTGTCATCACAATAATCATCATAGATAGGAGGCATGCTTTCATCACAGTAAATTTGCTCATCAAAGCTTGGGGGACAAAAAATATCATCTCCATCAAACATAGCTTCCCCAAGCTTGTGGCTTTGCATATCATTAGCATCATGGGTATTCAAGGAATTCATACTAACAACATTGCAATCATGCTCGTCATTCACATATTCTATGCCAAGCATTCTATGTAATTCTTCTTCTAGCACTTGAGCACAATTTTCCTTTCCATCATACTCACGAAAGATATTAAAAAGGTGAAGCGTATGTGACAAACTTAACTCCATTTTTTTGTAATTTTCTTTTATAAACTAAACTAGTGCTAAAACAAGAAACAAAAAGATTCGATTGCAAGATCTAAAATATACCTTCAAGCGCTAACCTCCCCGGCAACGGCGCCAGAAAAGAGCTTGATGTCTACTACACAACCTTCTTCTTATAGACGTTGTTGGGCCTACAAGTGCACAGGTTTGTAGGATAGTAGCAAATTTCCCTCAAGTGGATGACCTAAGGTTTATCAATCCGTAGGAGGCGTAGGATGAAGATGGTCTCTCTCAAACAACCCTGCAACTAAATAACAAAGAGTCTCTTGTGTCCCCAACACACCCAATACAATGGTAAATTGTATAGGTGCACTAGTTCGGCGAAGCTATGAAGATACAAGTGCAAAATAGATAGTAGATATAGGTTTTTGTAATCTGAAATAATAAAAACAGCAAGGTAACAAGTGGTAAAAGTGAGCGTAAACGGTATTACAATGATAGGAAACAAGGCCTAGGGTTCATACTTTCACTAGTGCAAGTTCTCTCAACAATAATAACATAGATAGAGCATATAACAAGCCCTCAACATGCAACAAAGAGTCACTCCAAAGCCACTAATAGCGGAGAACAGACGTAGAGATTATGGTAGGGTATGAAACCACCTCAAAGTTATTCTTTTGGATCAATCTATAAAAGAGTTCGTACTAGAATAACACCTTAAGACACAAATCAACCAAAACCCTAATGTCACCTAGATACTCCATTGTCACCTCAAGTATCTGTGGGCATGCTTATACGATATGCATCACACAATATCAGATTCATCCAACCAACATAAAAGTACTTCAAAGAGTGCCCCAAAGTTTCTACCGGAGAGTCAAGAACGTGTGCCAACCCCTATGCATAGGTTCCCAATGTCACGAAACCCGCAAGTTGATCAGCAAAACATACATCAAGTGTTCTCATAAAAGACTCAGTCCGATAAGATAACTTCAAAGGGGAAACTCAATTCATCACAAGAGAGTAGAGGGGGAGAAACATCATAAGATCCAACTACAATAGCAAAGCTCGGGATACATCAAGATCGTGCCATAGAGGGAACACGAGAGAGAACACGAGAGAGAGAGAGATCAAACACATAGCTACTGGTACATACCCTCAGCCCCGAGGGTGAACTACTCCCTCCTCGTCATGGATAGCGCCGGGATGATGAAGATGGCCACCGGTGATGGGATCCCCCTCTGGCAAGGCGCCGGAACGGGCTCTCGAGAGGTTTTTGGTGGCTACAGAGGCTTGCGGCGGCGGAACTCCCGATCTATCTTCTGTTCTGGAAGTTTTAGGGTACGTAGGTATATATGGGTGAAAGAAGTACGTCGGTGGACCAAAGGGGGGGGCACGAGGCAGGGGGGCGCCCCAGGGGGTGGGCGCGCCCCCCACCCTCGTGGGCACCTCTCTTCTTCCCTGACGTGCACTCTAAGTCCATCGGGTGGCTTTCCTTCCAAAAATAACTTCTCCAGTTGATTTCATTCCGTTTTGACTCCGTCTAATATTCCTTTTCCTCAAAACACTTAAATAGGCATAAAACATCAAATTTGGGCTGGGCCTCCAGTTAATAGGTTAGTCCCAAAAATAATATAAAAGTGGATAATAAAGCCCAATATTGCCTAAAACGATAGATAAAGTAGCATGGAGCAATCAAAAATTATAGATACATTGGAGACGTATCACCCCCCCCCCCCAACAACGCTCACTGTTCATCAAGGGAAGGAGACAACAGGGTTCGATCGGCTTCAGTTAGCAGCAGTAGCGAAGCAATCACTTGGGTTCAGTAACGTAGCTAGTCCAATCGCTCGGGTTCAGTTAGAGCCCAACGCCTCGCACCCACGCGCATACGGTACGAGAGAAATGCGCATCGCTCGGCCCCCGACCACCCACCGTGACCGGGAAATCCCCGAAATTTTCCTCGCCCTCGCTTCTACCACGGTTTTTCTGACTTGGACGGCCCAAAGAATGTCATGCAGCTGCATCTCCGGCCCGCCCAGGACAAAAAGCCCATTTTCTGTCATGATTTTTTGTCATAGAAGTAGGAGCCCACCACATCTATGATGATACCGGGTTTTGTCACAATTATCATCATAGAAGTGTCATAAGTATGACAGAAAAAAATGTTCGGCCCAAAATGTCATGGATGTGTCATTTTTTGTAGTGGAAGCCGTGGATCCCAAGCCAGTGTTGCAGAATGTGTCCTTCAGAAATGACAAAAGGGGATCGATGGCGATGTAGGATGGCAAGTTGTTTACAACGAGCCAGAGGAGATCAATGGTGGGGCCATGGATGAGATGGACGGTGGTTGAACCCGAGGGGTTGGGGGTGGGCCATCTAACCTATGACATAGCCCACCTCAGGTGGTCGCTGTCGATGACCTTGATGTCGTAGCCGGCGTCCGCAACATACTCGCATACTCTAGCCCGCTGCTTGAGTACCTGCCGCCAGTAATGGTCATCAGCTTCCTCGGCGATGTTAGTGAGGAGTAATATGTAACAAAAACTGTGTAATTGTGGTGGAGGCTTTCTATGCCTTTCTTCTTTAATATATGATATGCACACTCGTGCATATTCGAGAAAAAAAGCTTCCTCGGTGACGTCGGGCGAAGAGACCACGATACACCTCTTTTGGGCCAGTCGCTCCTCGAGCTCCATGGGAAGTGTAGTCGAGCTTAGGCTGTGATGCTCTGGAGTGGGGGATGGGGATGCGGATCTTTGGGAAAGGGGGCGGTTGGCAGGCATCATCTAAGAAACTCAGGGCGGCCTGGATATGGAGATCGGTGGGTAAGCTGCACGGGCAAACCGACATATGTTGACAATGGAGGTCTTGCGGCGGCGGCGGTGGCGGCGGGGACCTTTATAGGGTTTAGAGCGAGGGAGGGTGTGTGTGTGTGTGTGTGTGTGTGTGTGTGTGTGTGTGCACGCACGTGTGCCCGAGGAGGTTTTGGTGTGTGTGTGTGTGGAGGGGGCGGGGTGTGTTTGAGGAAATGACGCGGGTACTGGAAATTTTACTACGCGGGAGTCAAACGCGGGAGTGAAATGCCGGGGCTATTGAAATTTTTGATGATGGTGCATCACACACAGTCCGGAGATAACAACCGTGTGTTGTAAAACAGAAAAACCCTCGAGGCGGGCAGATATTTTCTAGGAGCAGGCGGGATTGGGAACAAGAAACATCGCACACAGTCCGGAGATAACAACCGTGTGTTATGAAACAGAAAAACACTCGAGGTGGGCAGATATTTTCTAGGGATGCAGGCGGGATTGGGAACAAGAAACATCGCACACGGTCCAGAGATAACAACCGTGTGTTATGAAACAAAAAAACCCTCCTCGAGGCGGGCAGATATTTTCTAGGGATGCAGGCGGGATTGGGAACAATAAACATCGCACACGGTTATGACGATATCTAAGGCAATGATCATGAACATAGGCATCACATCTGTGTCAAGTAGACCGACTCCTGCCTGCATCTACTACTATTACTCCACACATCGACCACTATCCAACATGCATCTAGAATATTAAGTTCATAAAGAACGGAGTAACGCAATAAGCAAGATGACATGATGTAGAGGAATTAACTCAAACAATATGATGAAAACCCCATCTTTTTATCCTCGATGGCAACAATACAATATGTGCCTTGTTGCCCCTACTATCACTAGGAAAGGACACCGCAAGATTGAACCCAAAGCTAAGCACTTCTCCCATTGCAAGAAAGATCAATCCAGTAGGCCAAACTAAACCGATAATTCGAAGAGACTTGCAAAGATATCAAATCATGCATATAAGAATTCAGAGAAGAACCAAATAATATTCATAGATAATTTTGATCATAAACCCACAATTCATCTGATCTCGGCAAACACACCGCAAAAGAATATTACATTGAATAGATCTCCAAGAACATCAAGGAGAACATGGTATTGAGAATCAAAGAGAGAGAAGAAGCCATAATAACTATGGACCCAAGGTCTGTGGTAAACTACTCACGCTTCATCGGAGAGGTAATGGTGTTGATGTAGAAGCCCTCCATAATCAAATCCCCCTTCGGTAGAACACCGGAAAAGGTCCCTAGATGGGATCTCATGGGTACAGAAGGTTGTGGCGGTGGAGAAGTGGTTTAGTAGCTCTCCTGGATGCTTTCATGGTATAAGAGTATATATAGGCGAAGGAACTAGGTCAAGGGAGCTACGAGGGGCCCATGAGGGTGGGGGGTGCGCCCTACCCCCCTGGGCGCGCCCTCCTGCCTCGTGGCTTCCTCGGGTAGGGCGCGCCCTCCTGCCTCGTGGCTTCCTCATTGCGTCTCTGACCTCATCTCCAAATCTTCTGGTTTTCTTTCGGTCCAAGAAAGATCATCGCGAAGGTTTCATTCCGTTTTTACTCCGTTTGGTATTCCTTTTCCACAAAACTCTAAAATAGGCAAAAAAAACAGAAACTGGCACTAGGCCCTCGGTTAATAGGTTAGTCCCAAAAATAATATAAAATAGCATATAAATGCCTATTAAACATCCAAAACAGATAATATAATAGCATGGAACAATCAAAAATTATAGATATGTTTGAGACGTATCAACAACCAAAAAAGAGTCCTCATCGATGGTGAAATTAATTAACCTCTCATGACGTAGGTCAAATTGATGCATGCATCAACGATGGCCTCGTGGGCCCACAAATGGAAGCGTCACACGTGAGTGTCCTAGCTAGGGTAACCACCGCCTGCATGCATGTGGCGCAAAGAGGTGTTGTGTGATGTTTGAATAGCCATTTTCACAATTGATGCGGCACGTGCCTCGGAAACCGAAAAGTCCTGACACTGAGTGAGGTGTACTTGTTCACGGACACGTACCTATAGTATATGTACATGATAGTCCCCTCCCACCTCTTCGACGCGTACTATAGACCACCATAACACAAAATAAAAATATTCTACCTTGCTGGTCAAATTAATCTCACTACCGGTTGTTCGTCAAAGTGATGGATGACAACCTCGCGGGCCCATAGAAAGCGTCATACGCGAGTATCAAGTGTCGTGTAGGAAAATCATCGACTGCATGTGGCCAAAACATGTATGTATGAAAGGGTTGTGTAATGTTTTAAATTACGAATTCACGACTCTGAAGTGGCACTGGCCTGCCTAACAAAATGGCCAACCCACACGGTGGCTCACAACTTGTAGTGTACTGCGAGCCACCCGCCACCCCCAGACACACACACCGTCACACACACTGCGAATGCACCGCAACTACGAGGCATGTTAGATTAATTATCCCACGGTGAACATACATATGTTACCAAAGTAGGGACGTTTTAATTTCGAAAAAAATAGAGATCATTAAGACGTTTTAATACATTAATTGATTGATTTTCTACAGGTATAATGTGCAAAAATCAAATCCGAGCTACATGCACACGTGACAGTGCACCTAAATAGATTGCAAAAATACATGTGTCTCACTGGGTGCATGTTTACTCCCCGTGTAACAAATTTCAAACAATGAGAATCTTGATTTTTAAATTCTACTACATCCAAAACTTATTTGAAGTTCATGAAACTTATCGTGTTGTCATATGGACACCAATACAAAGTTGCATTGTACTTTTTGGGTCAAATTTGAGACCAGTCTTAATGTAATCTTTATCTAATTACAAACAAGAGATTATTAATAATTGGGGACCAATATCCCAAATGGACTATTCATTCGAACCGTGAGCGTTAGACCAATAATGGATACGTGTCATGCTTCAGTTAAGCAATAAAGTGGCATCATTAATCATCCAAATAGAAAAACAATATACATACCGCCACGCGACCCGTGTATCGTGCGAGCAGGCGTGAGTTGACGGGATGCAGGCGAGCAATCCGCCGCGCAGGCAGATCGGGAGACGTGCGTGCGGGTGTGTGAATTGATGGAGGCGTGTCATCGGAAGGCGTGCAATTAGCTATGTGAAATGATGGTAGGCATGCCAACAGTCTAGTGCGCAGGCTCACCGGGAGGCGAGCCCGTGGTTTGACCGCCGCCCGCCTCTCTCCCACTACTCCATATTAAGAGCTCTCCCATATTAATGGTGCACCCGAGCGCCGCACCCCCATCCTCACCACACACACAATCCCCTCTCTCCACTTGCATCCTCGACACCGCTCTTAGTCATCAAAGTCGTCAGTGTATGAGGATGTCGCCGAAGCGCCCCATCGGAGGGAGTGGCAACGTCGGGGCTGCTAAAGCACCGGAGCATGTCATGGATATGGAGACAGATGTTGCCGTCACCGCTGGTGAGTTATCGCTACAACCTGACATCGTCGACGGTGTCGAGCTTCCACAGCCGGAGGCGGAGTTCCACGCCGACTCTAGTGACGACTTGGGCAACGACTCTGACGACCACTCTGGCGACGACTCCGACGATGAAGGACAACTGGTTAGTCATCTATACCCATTTATGTGTCAAATAGATCCCAAGGTTTCTCTGGTTACTCCTGCCTCCCCCTTTTTGGAATAGAAATTCTATGTTTATGTTCTTCCAATCCATAAAATCTGAGTAAGTTTTGTTAGATCCGTGTAGTGTATTAATTGTTTGAATCGTACAAGTGATAAGTGATTAGTTGTTTCATCCATGGAAATGATTTCTGCTAGTAATCCGACTAGGGTTAGTGTTCGTGCTAATAATTCCTAGCCAGGTCTTGACAATTGATCTCGAATGACCTACATATGTTTGTGCCATTATTTTCTTCAAGATTGGTATGTACATAGACGAATGTGCTTAAAAATCGAACAATAATCTCTGGATATCTATAAATAAATAGTCATAAATTCCTAATCCTACTTCACGGCATGTAATCATTGATTTGATGCCAATTTTTGGCAAGTGCCAAATGTTAGCTAGAGATTAGTTTGTAACCATTAATTTGACACCACATTTTTTACTATTTGTATAGGTGTTGTCTGAAGATGTGTACAACGAGGATGAAGATGTACATAGGAGGTACAATAAGCAAATCCTGAGGAAGATTTACGCGGGAATGCATAACAGGCGTATTAGGACCTGGGACGACGGCTATTGATGCCCATTTTGCAACCACAAGCTTCGTGACGCGTATCAAAGTGTTCTGGTGCATGCAAGAGGACGGACCGTTGGCTCCTTCAAGCAGAAGTATTCTCGCAGGTGGCGCATGGCGCATACGCCAAGTACCTGGAGAAGCTTCAGGATCGTGTCGGCATGTGAGATGAGATGTGGGACCGAACTATGTACACTTGAGCATGCTTAATGACGGTTGAACTATGCTTGTGTATGTGTATGCTTATTATCTATGTCTGAGTATGTTTAATCTATGTCAGTTTGGTTGATGGAATCTACCTCCGTCCTTGTTTATTGGTCCCCTTTGTAATTTGTGTTAAATGTTGACCAAAGATTTAACTGACAAAATGTTAGTGCATGTCAGCAAAAATTATATCGTTGGATGCTTATTTGAATATAGTGTTCAATGATATAATTTTTGGTGACATGCATAAATATTTCTTAGTTAAGTATTTGGTCGAAATTTGGTACAAATTACAAAGGGGGCCAATAAACCAGGACGAAGGTAGTACGTCAATCACACACGGTTCCAAAAATTGGAACCGTGTGCAATGACTTTCATTTTGCCTATTGCGTCAATCACACGCGGTTGGATCTAGCAAACCGTTGCCTCCAAAATTCTTTGTGGGATAGAAAATCCTCACCACCCAATTCAAAAAAGAAAAAAGAAAACCCTCGGCATCCCCACGTCACAAAAACCCTCACCCCCGCCCGCCACCCCTACCTCTGGTCCCCATTTACACCTGCACAAGCTCCTCCGCGTCTATACTTGGCACCACCTATCGTGGCGGTAACCACTTAGCTCGACGCCTGCAGCCGCAGCCAGGCTTCCAGTAAACCCCACCGCATTTCGCCACTTCTGCTTGCCGCCGCCTATCGCCATTGACTTTTTCAATGCTGCTCGCGGTCGACCCAACCCCGCTCGGCTGGGGAATCTGTCGTACTGAGGGTTCTTTCTCATGGACGATGAGGTAACGAATTGAATGAGATATTATCTCATCTCTTATCCCAGTTCATCTGCCTCCTTTAATCACCCGACGAAAATCGCCGTCAATTTTTATTCGAGCTGATTTGAGGGTTTTCTTTCATTCATAGAGTGTACAGTGCGCCGACACATCAGGACTTTGCGACCTCCACCAGAGATTCCATAACACCATACCAGATGACTTGAGTATGCGCGTGGTATGTTCAATATCACCCTAAATTGGTTGGCATGGCCTACTTTCCTGAACATATTCTAAATATTGCTACATTTGGATAAAATGTGCCACATGCACCATATACGTCAAAGGGGATTTCCCCCTCTTCTTTCTGAAGGAAATATGCCCTAGAGGCAATAATAAAGTTATTATTTATTTCCTCATATCATGATAAATGTTTATTATTCATGCTAGAATTGTATTAACCGGAAACATGATACATGTGTGAATACATAGACAAACATAGTGTCACTAGTATGCCTCTACTTGAACTAGATCATTGATCAAAGATGGTTATGTTTCCTAACCATAGGCATGTGTTGTCATTTGATTAATGGGATCACATCATTAGGAGAATGATGTGATTGACTTGACCCATTCCGTTAGCTTAGCACTTGATCGTTTAGTATGTTGCTATTGCTTTCTTCATGACTTATACAAAGTTCCTGCAACTATGAGATTGTGCAACTCCCGTTTACCGGAGGAACACTTTGTGTGCTACCAAACGTCACAACGTAATTTGGTGATTATAAAGGTGCTCTACAGGTGTCTCCAAAGGTACATGTTGAGTTGGCATAATTCGAGATTAGGTTTTGTCACTCCGATTGTCGAAGAGGTATCTTTCGGCCCTCTCAGTAATACTCATCACCTAAGCCTTGCAAGCATTGTAACTAATGAGTTAGTTATGAAATGATGTATTACGGAACGAGTAAAGAGACTTACCGGTAACGAGATTGAACTAGGTATTGGATACCGACGATCGAATCTCGGGCAAGTAACATACCAATGACAAAGGGAACAACGTATGTTGTTATGCGGTTTGACCGATAAAGATCTTCGTAGAATATGTAGGAACCAATATGAACATCCAGGTTCCGCTATTGGTTATTAACCGAGAATAGTTCTAGGTCATGTCTACATAGTTCTCGAACCCGTAGGGTCCGCATGCTTAACGTTACGATGATAGTTTTATTATGAGTTTATAAGTTTTGATGTACCGAAGGTTGTTCGGAGTACCGGATGTGATCACGGACATGACGAGGAGTCTCGAAATGGTCGAGACATAAAGATTGATATATTGGACGGATATATTTGGACACCGGAAAGGTTCCGGATGAGATTGGGACTATACCGGAGTTCCGGGAGGTTACCGGAACCCCCCGGTAAGTATATGGGCCTTATTGGGCCTTAGTGGAAGGGAGGGAGAAGGAGCAAAGGAGGGGGCGCCCCCCCAAGCCCAATCCGAATTGGGAAGGGGGCCGGCCCCCCCTTTCCTTCTTCCCTCCCCTCTCTTCCTTCCCTCTCCTACTCCTAATAGGAAAGGGGGGGCCAAACCTACTTGGAGTAGGTTTGCCCCCCCTAGGGCGCGCCTCCCCTCTTGGTCGGCCCCCTCCTCCTCTCCCCCTTTATATACGGAGGAGGGGGGCACCCCATAGAGACACAAGTTGATCTACGGATTGTTCCTTAGCCGTGTGCGGTGCCCCCCTCCACCATATTCCACCTTGGTCATATCGTCGCGGGGTTTAGGCGAAGCCGTGCGCCGGTAGAACATCATCATCATCACCACGTCGTCGTGCTGACGGAACTCATCCCCGATGCTTTGCTGGATTGGAGCCCGGGGAACGTCATCGAGCTGAACGTGTGCTGAACACGGAGGTGCCATACGTTCGGTGCTTGGATCGGTCGAATCGTGAAGACGTACGACTACATCAACTGCGTTGTCATAACGCTTCCACTTATGGTCTACGAGGGTACGTGGACAACACTCTTCCCTCTCATTGCTATGCCATCACCATGATCTTGCGTGTGCATAGGAATTTTTTTGAAATTACTACGTTCCCCAACAGTGGCATCCGAGCCTAGGTTTTATGCGTTGATGTTATATGCACGAGTAGAACACAAGTGAGTTGTGGGAGATACAAGTCATACTGCTTACCAGCATGTCATACTTTGGTTCGGCGGTATTGTTGGATGAAGCGGCCCGGACCGACATTACGCGTACGCTTACGCGAGACTGGTTTTACCGCCGTGCTTTGCACACAGATGACTAGCGGGTGTCAGTTTCTCCAACTTTAGTTGAACCGAGTGTGGCTACGCCCGGTCCTTGCGAAGGTTAAAACAGCACCAACTTGACAAACTATCATTGTGGTTTTGATGCGTAGGTAAGAATGGTTCTTGCTCAGCCCGTAGCAGCCACGTAAAACTTGCAACAACAAAGTAGAGGACGTCTAACTTGTTTTTGCAGGGCATGTTGTGATGTGATATGGCCAAGACGTGATGCTATATTTTATTGTATGAAATGATCATGTTTTGTAACCGAAGTTATCGGCAACTGGCAAGAGCCATATGGTTGTCGCTTTATTGTATGAAATGCAAACGCCCTATAATTGCTTTACTTTATCACTAAGCGGTAGCGATAGTCGTAGAAGCAATAGATGACGTAAATGACAACGATCCTACGATGGAGATCAAGGTGTCGCGCTGGTGACGATGGTGATCACGATGGTGCTTCGGAGATGGAGATCACAAGCACAAGATGATGATGGCCATATCATATCACTTATATTGATTGCATGTGATGTTTATCCTTTATGCATCTTATCTTGCTTTGATTGACGGTAGCATTTTAAGATGATCTCTCACTAAAAATTATCAAGAAGTGTTCTCCCTGAGTATGCACCGTTGCCAAAGTTCGTCGTGCCCAGACACCACGTGATGATCGGGTGTGATAAGCTCTACGTCCATCTACAACGGGTGCAAGCCAGTTTTGCACATGCAGAATACTCGGGTTAAACTTGACGAGCCTAACATATGCAGATATGGCCTCGGAACACGGAGACTGAAAGGTCGAGCGTGAATCATATAGTAGATATGATCAACATAGAGATGTTCACCATTGAAAACTACTCCATCTCACGTGATGATCGGTTATGGTTTAGTTGATTTGGATCACGTGATCACTTAGATGACTAGAGAGATGTCTGTCTAAGTGGGAGTTCTTAAATAATATGATTAATTGAATTTAAATTTATCATGAACTTAGTACCTGATAGTATTTTGCTTGTCTATGTTTGTTGTAGATAGATGGCTCGTGTTGTTGTTCCGTTGAATTTTAATGCATTCCTTGAGAAAGCAAAGTTGAAAGATGATGGTAGCAATTACACGGACTGGGTCCGTAACTTGAGGATTATCCTCATTGCTGCACAGAAGAATTACGTCCTGGAAGCACCGCTGGGTGCCAGGCCTGCTGCAGGAGCAACACCAGATGTTGTGAACGTCTGGCAGAGCAAAGCTGATGACTACTCTATAGTTCAGTGTGCCATGCTTTACGGCTTAGAATCGGGTCTTCAACGACGTTTTGAACGTCATGGAGCATATGAGATGTTCCAGGAGTTGAAGTTAATATTTCAAGCAAATGCTCGAATTGAGAGATATGAAGTCTCCAATAAGTTCTACAGCTGCAAGATGGAGGAGAATAGTTCTGTCAGTGAGCATATACTCAAAATGTCTGGGTATAATAATCACTTGATTCAACTGGGAGTTAATCTTCTGGATGATAGCGTCATTGACAGAATTCTCCAATCACTGCCACCAAGCTACAAAAGCTTTGTGATGAACTATAATATGCAAGGGATGAACAAGACAATTCCCGAGCTCTTCGCAATGCTAAAGGCTGCGGAGGTAGAAATCAAGAAGGAGCATCAAGTGGTGATGGTCAACAAGACCACTAGTTTCAAGAAAAAGGGCAAAGGGAAGAAGAAGGGGAACTTCAAGAAGAACAGCAAGCAAGTTGCTGCTCAAGAGAAGAAACCCAAGTCTGGACCTAAGCCTGAAACTGAGTGCTTCTACTGCAAGCAGACTGGTCACTGGAAGCGGAACTGCCCCAAGTATTTGGCGGATAAGAAGGATGGCAAAGTGAACAAAGGTATATGTGATATACATGTTATTGATGTGTACCTAACTAGAGCTCGTAGTAGCACCTGGGTATTTGATACTGGTTTTGTTGCTAATATTTGCAACTCGAAACAGGGACTATGGAATAAGCGAGCACTGGCCAAGGACGAGGTGACGATGCGCGTGGGAAATGGTTCCAAAGTCGATGTGATCGCAGTCGGCACGCTACCTCTACATCTACCTTCGGGATTAGTTTTAGACCTGAATAATTGTTATTTGGTGCCAGCGTTGAGCATGAACATTATATTTGGATCTTGTTTGATGCGAGACGGTTATTCATTTAAATCAGAGAATAATGGTTGTTCTATTTATATGAGTAATATCTTTTATGGTCATGCACCCTTGAAGAGTGGTCTATTTTTATTGAATCTCGATATTAGTGATACACATATTCATAATGTTGAAGCCAAAAGATGCAGAGTTGATAATGATAGTGCAACTTATTTGTGGCACTGCCGTTTAGGTCATATCGGTGTAAAGCGCATGAAGAAACTACATACTGATGGACTTTTGGAATCACTTGATTATGAATCACTTGGTACTTGCGAACCGTGCCTCAAGATGACTAAAACACCGTTCTCCGGTACTATGGAGAGAGCAACAGATTTGTTGGAAATCATACATACAGATGTATGTGGTCCGATGAATGTTGAAGCTCGTGGCGGATATCGTTATTTTCTCACCTTCACAGATGATTTGAGCAGATATGGGTATATCTACTTAATGAAGCACAAGTCTGAAACATTTGAAAAGTTCAAAGAATTTCAGAGTGAAGTGGAAAATCATCGTAACAAGAAAATAAAGTTTCTACGATCTGATCGTGGAGGAGAATATTTGAGTTACGAGTTTGGTTTACATTTGAAACAATGCGGAATAGTTTCGCAACTCACGCCACCTAGAACACCACAAAGAAATGGTGTGTCCGAACGTCGTAATCGTACTTTACTAGATATGGTGTGATCTATGATGTCTCTTACTGATTTACCGCTATCGTTTTGGGGTTATGCTTTAGAGACGGCTGCATTCACATTAAATAGGGCACCATCTAAATCCGTTGAGACGACGCCTTATGAACTGTGGTTTGGCAAGAAACCAAAGTTGTCGTTTCTTAAAGTTTGGGGCTGCGATGCTTATGTGAAGAAACTTCAACCAGATAAGCTCGAACCCAAATCGGAGAAATGTGTCTTCATAGGATACCCAAAAGAGACTGTTGGATACACCTTCTATCACAGATCCGAAGGCAAGACATTCGTTGCTAAGAATGGATCCTTTCTAGAGAAGGAGTTTCTCTCGAAAGAAGTGAGCGGGAGGAAAGTAGAACTTGATGAGGTAACGGTACCTGCTCCCTTATTGGAAAGTAGTTCATCACAGAAATCAGTTCCTGTGACAAATACACCAATTAGTGAGGAAGCTAATGATATTGATCATGAAACTTCAGATCAAGTGTCTACTGAACCTCGTAGGTCTACTAGAGTAAGATTTGCACCAGAGTGGTACAGTAATACTGTTCTGGAAGTCATGTTACTTGACCATGATGAACCTACGAACTATGAGGAAGCGATGATGATCCCAGATTCCGCAAAATGGCTAGAGGCCATGAAATCTGAGATGGGATCCATGTATGAGAACAAAGTATGGACTTTGGTTGACTTGCCCGATGATCGGCAAGCCATTGAGAATAAATGGATTTTTAAGAAGAAGACTGACGCTGACGGTAATGTAACTGTCTATAAAGCTCGACTTGTTGCAAAAGGTTTTCGACAAGTTCAAGGGGTTGACTACGATGAGACTTTCTCACCCGTAGCGATGCTTAAGTCTGTCCAAATCATGTTAGCGATTGTCGCATTTTATGATTATGAAATTTGGCAGATGGATGTAAAAACTGCATTCCTGAATGGATTTCTGGAAGAAGAGTTGTATATGATGCAACCGGAGGGTTTTGTAGATCCTAAGGGAGCTAACAAAGTGTGCAAGCTCCAGCGATCAATCTATGGTCTGGTGCAAGCCTCTCGGAGTTGGAATAAACGCTTTGATAGTGTGATCAAAGCATATGGTTTTATACAGACTTTTGGAGAAGCCTGTATTTACAAGAAAGTGAGTGGGAGCTCTGTAGCATTTCTAATATTATATGTGGATGACATATTGTTGATTGGAAATGATATAGAATTTCTGGATAGCATAAAAGGATACTTGAATAAAAGTTTTTCAATGAAAGACCTCGGTGAAGCTGCTTACATATTGGGCATTAAGATCTATAGAGATAGATCAAGACGCTTGATTGGACTTTCACAAAGCACGTACCTTGATAAAGTATTGAAAAGGTTCAATATGGAACAGGTGAAGAAAGGGTTCTTGCCTGTATTACAAGGTATAAAGTTGAGTCAGACTCAATGCCCGACCACTGCAGAAGATAGAGAGAAAATGAAAGGTGTTCCCTA
Organism: Triticum dicoccoides; assembly: GCF_002162155.2. Taxonomy (NCBI): domain Eukaryota; kingdom Viridiplantae; phylum Streptophyta; class Magnoliopsida; order Poales; family Poaceae; genus Triticum; species Triticum dicoccoides. The sequence goes on along the minus strand of NC_041387.1, from coordinate 110,652,897 downwards.
TGCTTCAGCCATAGGCTCTATCATGTATGCAATGCTGTGTACCAGACCTGATGTGTGCCTTGCTATTAGTTTGGCAGGGAGGTACCAAAGTAATCCAGGAGTGGGTCACTGGACAGCGGTCAAGAACATCCTGAAATACCTGAAAAGGACTAAGGATATGTTTCTCATATATGGAGGTGACAAAGAGCTAGTCGTAAATGGTTACGTCGATGCAAGCTTTGACACTGATCCGGACGATTCTAAATCGCAAACCGGATATGTATTTTTATTAAACGGTGGAGCTGTAAGTTGGTGCAGTTCTAAACAAAGCGTCGTGGCGGGATCTACATGTGAAGCAGAGTACATAGCTGCTTCGGAAGCAGCAAATGAAGGAGTCTGGATGAAGGAGTTCATTTCCGATCTAGGTGTTGTACCTAGTGCATCGGGACCAATGAAGATCTTCTGTGACAATACTGGTGCAATTGCCTTGGCAAAGGAATCCAGATTTCACAAGAGGACCAAGCACATCAAGAGACGCTTCAATTCCATTCGGGACCAAGTCCAAGTGGGAGACATAGAGATTTGCAAGATACATATGGATCTGAATGTTGCAGACCCGTTGACTAAGCCTCTCTCACGAGCAAAACATGATCAATACCAAGACTCCATGGGTGTTAGAATCATTACTATGTAATCTAGATTATTGACTCTAGTGCAAGTGGGAGACTGAAGGAAATATGCCCTAGAGGCAATAATAAAGTTATTATTTATTTCCTCATATCATGATAAATGTTTATTATTCATGCTAGAATTGTATTAACCGGAAACATGATACATGTGTGAATACATAGACAAACATAGTGTCACTAGTATGCCTCTACTTGAACTAGCTCATTGATCAAAGATGGTTATGTTTCCTAACCATAGGCATGTGTTGTCATTTGATTAATGGGATCACATCATTAGGAGAATGATGTGATTGACTTGACCCATTCCGTTAGCTTAGCACTTGATCGTTTAGTATGTTGCTATTGCTTTCTTCATGACTTATACAAAGTTCCTGCAACTATGAGATTGTGCAACTCCCGTTTACCGGAGGAACACTTTGTGTGCTACCAAACGTCACAACGTAATTGGGTGATTATAAAGGTGCTCTACAGGTGTCTCCAAAGGTACATGTTGAGTTGGCATAATTCGAGATTAGGTTTTGTCACTCCGATTGTCGGAGAGGTATCTTTCGGCCCTCTCAGTAATACTCATCACCTAAGCCTTGCAAGCATTGTAACTAATGAGTTAGTTATGAAATGATGTATTACGGAATGAGTAAAGAGACTTACCGGTAACGAGATTGAACTAGGTATTGGATACCGACGATCGAATCTCGGGCAAGTAACATACCGATGACAAAGGGAACAACGTATGTTGTTATGCGGTTTGACCGATAAAGATCTTCGTAGAATATGTAGGAACCAATATGAACATCCAGGTTCCGCTATTGGTTATTGACCGAGAATAGTTCTAGGTCATGTCTACATAGTTCTCGAACCCGTAGGGTCCGCACGCTTAACGTTACGATGACAGTTTTATTATGAGTTTATAAGTTTTGATGTACCGAAGGTTGTTCGGAGTACCGGATGTGATCATGGACATGACGAGGAGTCTCGAAATGGTTGAGACATAAAGATTGATATATTGAACGGATATATTTGGACACCGGAAAGGTCCCGGATGAGAATGGGACTATACCGGAGTTCCGGGAGGTTACCGGAACCCCCCGCTAAGTATATGGGCCTTATTGGGTCTTAGTGGAAGGGACGGAGAAAGAGAAAAGGAGGGGGCGCGCCTCCCCCAAGCCCAATCTGAATTGGGAAGGGGGCCGGCCCCCCCCTTTCCTTCTTCCCTCCCCTCTCTTCCTTCCCTCTCCTACTCCTAATAGGAAAGGGGGGCCAAACCTACTTGGAGTAGGTTTGCCCCCCCTAGGGCGCGCCTCCCCTCTTGGCCGGCCCCTCCTCCTCTCCCCCTTTATATACGGAGGAGGGGGGCACCCCATAGACACACAAGTTGATCTACGGATCGTTCCTTAGCCGCGTGCGGTGCCCCCCTCCACCATATTCCACCTTGGTCATATCGTCGCGGAGTTTAGGCGAAGCCCTGCACCGGTAGAACATCATCATCGTCACCACGCCGTCGTGCTGACGGAACTCATCCCCGACGCTTTGCTGGATTGGAGCCCAGGGAACGTCATCGAGCTGAACGTGTGCTGAACACGGAGGTGTCGTACGTTTGGTGCTTGGATCGGTCGAATCGTGAAGACGTACGACTACATCAACCGCGTTGTCATAACGCTTCCGCTTACGGTCTACGAGGGTACATGGACAACACTCTCCCCTCTCGTTGCTATGCCATCACCATGATCTTGCGTGTGCGTAGGAATTTTTTTGAAATTACTACGTTTCCCAACACTTTCTATATTAGGCAAATTAATGATGTATTGTTCTTTCGATTACTCTCATATTTCCATGACATCATGTTTACCCTATCTGTTTAATTATAGATTTTTGTCCTTCGATTTCAACTGTTGTACAATTCTTTCAATTTGGGCCCATATTTGCATGTTACCATATTTTCTTTAACAATCCTATCATTTTCTGTAGCACATCCCTTGCTATGCAACAGATTATGTAGTGCACAATTTTTTCCTTTACATGGATCAAGGCTGCATGGATGTCATACTGCACACAAACCATGGATTTACAATCGTTACTACTATAAGACTTGATGAACGCGGTGACTCCTATTTTGGCGCTAGCTTTTGAAAAAAAAAATCTAAGTTTTATGTACTGAAAGCTGGCATTAAAATTGCACTGCACATAGAAGGGTTTGGTCATGAGATATATACTAACTTTCCCGACAAAATAATCCGTCCAGACTTTGTTCAAAGTAAGTTTTCTTTTCAACTATTTGCATGTTGAGTTACCCAGCAATGTCAAATGAATTGTGTGGTATTTAAGCAACCAATTGTTATTCCCTTTTCTTACTATATTCCTACCTAATAACTTCTAGTTACCAATACACTTTTCTATTGCCCTGTTTTAACTAAATATTCCATGTACTCTCATTTCTATTAGAAAGCGCCGCTGACAAGGAGACTCCAGAGGTGGAGAACAGAGCTGCCAACAAGCGGAGGCGGGGCGAGCTAGAACCGCAAGCAACTCCAGCAGGCCTAGACTTCATCAGTAGCCTCCCTGATGATATGTTGACAGTCATCATCTCCCTCCTCCCAATCAAATGTGGGGCGCAGACAACCGTCCTTTCCCGGCGGTGGCGCCCCCTATGGAAGTCCACCCCTCTCGACCTCATCGACACCCACGAGCTCTACCATGGCTATCACAAAAGCTTAGATGCATTCTCCAAGATTCTTGGCAGTCACCTTGGCCCAACCAGAGGCCTTAGAACGGGCAAGTTCCGTTCCAACGGCAGGGACCGAGCCAAACTTGACGACTGGTTCTGATCCCCCGCCGTAGATCAGCTCGAGGAGCTCACTTTTGATGATGGTGTTGGAAATATGCCCTAGAGGCAATAATAAAAATGGTTGTTATTATATTTCCTTGTTCATGATAATTGTCTATTGTTCATGCTATAATTGTATTAACTGGAAACCGTAATACATGTGTGAATACATAGACCACAACATGTCCCTAGTGAGCCTTTAGTTGACTAGCTCGTTGATCAATAGATGGTTATGGTTTCCTGACCATGGACATTGGATGTCATTGATAACGGGATCACATCATTAGGAGAACGATGTGATGGACAAGACCCAATCCTAAGCATAGCACAAGATCACGTAGTTAGTTTGCTAGAGCTTTTCTAATGTCAAGTATCATTTCCTTAGACCATGAGATTGTACAACTCCAGGATACCGTAGGAATGCTTTGGGTGTATCAAACGTCACAACGTAACTGGGTGGCTATAAAGGTCCACTACAGGTATCTCCGAAAGTGTCAGTTGAGTTGGCATGAATCGAGACTAGGATTTGTCACTCCGTATGACGGAGAGGTATCTCTGGGCCCACTCGGTAATGCATCATCATAATGAGCTCCATGTGACTAATGAGTTAGCTATGGGATAATGCATTATGAAATGAGTAAAGAGACTTGTCGGTAACGAGATTGAACGAGGTACGGGGATACCCACGATCGAATCTTGGGCAAGTAACATACCGATGGACAAAGGGAATTGTGTACGGGATTGATTGAATTCCCGACAAAGTGGTTCATCCGATGAGATCATCGTGGAACATGTGGGAGCCAATATGCGTATCCAGATCCCACTATTGGTTAGAGGCTGGAGATGTGTCTCAGTCATGTTTGCATGGTTCCCGAACCCGTAGGGTCTACACACTTAAGGTTCGGTGACACTAGAGTTGTTATGGGAAATAGTATGTGGTTACCGAAGGTTGTTCGGAGACCCGGATGAGATCCTGGATGTGACGAGGAACTCCGGAATGGTCTGGAGGCGAAGATCGATATATTGGACGAAGGGTATTGGAGTCCGAAATTGTTCCAGGGGTACCGGGTGACGACCAGCGTGTCCGAAAGGGGTTTCGGAGGGCCCGACAAGCGTTGGGGGGCCTTATGGGCCAAGGGGAGGGGGCACATCAGCCCACTAAGGGGTTGAGCGCCCCTCCCGCACCATCTCAACCTGGAGAGGTGGGGGCGCCTCCCCTAGGGCAGCCACCCCTCCCGGCTTGGGGGGCAAGTTTCCTAGGTGTGGGGGCGCCCAAACCCATCTAGGGTTTCCCGTGCGGCCGCCGCCCTCCCCTAGGGAAACCCTAGGGCGTCTCCTCCTCCCCCTTCCCCCTATGTATAGTGAGGGAGAGAGAGGGCAGCCGCACCCCTTCCCCTGGCGCAGCGCCTCCCTCCTCCAACACCTCATCCTCCTCCATAGTGCTTGGCGAAGCTCTGCAGGAGAACCGCAAGCTCCACCACCACGCCGTCGTGCTGCCGGAGCTCTCCCTCAACTTCTCCTCTCCCCTTGCTTGATCAAGAAGGAGGAGATGTCCCCGGGATGTGCGTGTGTTGAACGCGGAGGTGCCGTCTGTTCGACGCTAGATTGGATCTTCCGTGTTTTGAATTGCCGCGAGTACGACTCCATCAACCGCGTTCTTGTAATGCTTCCGCTTAGCGGTCTTCAAGGGTATGAAGATGCACTCCCTCTCTCTCTCTTATTGCTAGCATCTCCTAGGTTGATCTTGGTGACACGTAGGAAATTTTTGAATTATTGCTACGCTCCCCAACAATAGTATCAGAGGCAGGTTTATGCGTAGATTATATGCACGAGTAGAACACAAGTAGTTGTGGGCGATGATTTGTTCAATTTGCTTACCATTACTAGTCTTATCTTGATTTGGCGGCATTGTGGGATGAAGCGGACCAGACCGACCTTACACGTACGCTTACATGAGACAGGTTCCACCGACTAACATGCACTTGTTGCATAAGGTGGCTAGCGGGTGTCTGTCTCTCGCACTTTAGTCGGATTTGATTTGATGAAGAGGGTCCTTATGAAGGGTAAATAGAAATTGGCATATCACCGTTGTGGCTTTTGCGTAGGTAAAAAACGTTCTTGCTAGAAACCATAACAACCACGTAAAACATGCAACAACAATTAGAGGACGTCTAACTTGTTTTTGCAGGGTATGTTATGTGATGTGATATGGCCAAAAGGATGTGATCAATGATATATGTGATGTATGAGATTGATCACGTTCTTGTAATAGGAATCACGACTTGCATGTCGATGAGTATGTCAACCAGCAGGAGCCATAGGAGTTGTCTTAATTTATTGTATGACATGCGTGTCAATGAAAACGCCATGTAATTACTTCACTTTATTGCTAACCGTTAGCCATAGTAGTAGAAGTAATAGTTGGCGAGACAAATTCATAAAGACACGATGATGGAGATCATGATGATGGAGATCATGGTGTCATGCCGGTGATGAAGGTGATAATTCGCACCTCGAAGATGGAGATCAAAGGCGCAAGATGATATTGGCCATATCATGTCACTTTATGATTTGCATGTGATGTTTGTCATGTTTATATCTTATTTGCTTAGAATGACGGTAGCATAAATAAGATGACCCCTCACTAAAATTTCAAGAAAGTGTTCCCCCTAACTGTGCACCATTGCGAAGGTTCATTGTTTCGAAGCACCACGTGATGATCGGGTGTGATAGATTCTACCGTTCACATACAACGGGTGTAAGCCAGATTTACACACGCGAAACACTTAGGTTGACTTGACGAGCATAGCATGTACATACATGGCCTCGGAACACGAGAGACCGAAAGGTCAAACATGAGTCGTATGGTAGATGCGATCAACATGGAGATGTTCACCGTTGATGACTAGTCCGTCTCACGTGATGATCGGACACGGACTAGTCGATTCGAATCATGTATCACTTAGATGACTAGAGGGATGTCTATCTAAGTGCGAGTTTATTAAATAATTTGATCGGATGAACTTAATTATCATGAACATAGTCAAAATGTCTTTGCAAATTATGACATAGCTTACTATTTAGGTATGTTCCTAGAGAAAATTTAGTTGAAAGTTGACAGTAGCAATTATGCGGACTGGGTCCGTAAACCGAGGATTGTCCTCATTGCTGTGCAGAAGGATTATGTCCTTAATGCACCGCTCGGTGTGCTGAACCTCGAGCGTCGTCTGTGGATATTGCGAACATCTGACATACACATTTTGATGACTACGTGATAGTTCAGTGCGTAATGTTAAACGGTTTAGAATTGAGGCGCCAAAGACATTTTTGAAACATCGCGGAACATATGAGATGTTGCAAGAGCTGGAATTGGGATTTCAGGCACGTGCCCACGTCAAGAGGTATGAGACCTCCGACAAGTTTCTTAGCCTACAAACTAAGGGAGAACAGCTCAATCATTGAGCATGTGCTCAATTTGTCTGAGTACTACAATCGCTTGAATCGAGTGGGAGTTAATCTTCCAGATGAGATAGCGATGGTTCTCCAAAGTCACTGCCACCAAGCTACTAGAGCTTCGTGATGAAATATAACATATCAGGGATAGATACGATGATCCTTGAGCTATTCATGATGTTTGACACCACGAGAGTAGAAATCAAGTAGGAGCATCAATTGTTGATGGTTAGTAAAACCACTAGTTTCAAGAAGGGCAAGGGCAAGAAGGGATACTTCATGAAACGACAAATCAGTTGCTACTCTAGTGAAGAAGCCCAAGGTTGAACCCAAACCGGAGAATAAGTGCTTCTGTAATGAGGGGAACGGTCACTGAAGCAGAACTACCCTAGATACTTGGTAGATGAGAAGGTTGGCAAGGTTGACAGAAGTATATTGGATATACATTGTATTAATGTGTACTTTACTAGTACTCCTAGTAGCACCAGGGTAATAGATACCGGTTCAGTTGCTAAGTGTTAGTAACTCGAAATAAAAAGCTACGGAATAAATGGAGACTAGATAAAGGCAAGATGACGATATGTGTTGGAAGTGTTTCCAAGGTTGATGTGATCAAACATCGCACGCTCCCTCCACCATCAGGATTGGTGTTAAACCTAAATAATTATTATTTGGTGTTTGTGTTGAGCATAAACATGATTGGATTATGTTTATCGTAATACGGTTATTCATTTAAAGAGAATAATGGTTACTCTGTTTATTTGAATAATGCCTTCAATGGTCTTGCACCTAAAATGAATGGTTTATTGAATCTCGATTGTAGTGATACACATGTTCATGCAAAAAAGATATAAGATAGTAATGATAGTACCACCTACTTGTGGCACTGCCATTCGAGTCATATTGGTATAAGACGCATGAAGAAGCTCCATGTTGATGGATCTTTGGACTCAGTCGATTTTTGAAAAGTTTGAGACATGTGAACCATGTCTATTGGTATATACGCATGAAGAAACTCCATGCAGATGGATCATTTGGACTCATTTGATTTTGAATCACTTGAGACATGCAAATCATACCACATGGGCAAGATGACTGAAAAGCCTCGTTTTCAGTAAGATGGAACAAGAAAGCAACTTGTTGGAAGTAATACATTTTGATGTGTGCAGTCCAATGAGTGTGGAGGCATGCAGTGGATATTGTTATGTTCTTACTTCACAGATGATTTGAGTAGATGCTAAGTATATTTACTTGATGAAACACAAGTCTGAATTATTGAAAGGTTCAAGTAATTTCAGAGTGAAGTTGAAGATCGTCGTGACAACAGGATAAAATGTCTATGATACGATCATAGAGATGAATATATGAGTTACGAGTTTGGTACGCAATTAAGACATTGTGGAAATGTTTCACAACTAATACGGCCTGGAGCACCATAGTGTGATGGTGTGTCCGAACATCATAAATGCACCCTATTGGATATGGTGCATACCATGATGTCTCTTATCGAATTACCACTATCGTTTATGGGTTAGGCATTAGAGACAACCGCATTCACTTTAATAGGGCACCACGTAATTCCGTTGAGATGACACCGTATGAACTATGGTTTAGATAAACCTAAGCTATCGTTTCTTGAAAGTTTGGGGCCGCGACGCTTATGTGAAAAAGTTTCATCCTGATAAGCTCGAACCCAAAACGGATAAATGCGTCTTCATAGGACACCCAAAATAGTTGGGTGTACCTCCTATCTCAGATCCGGAAGCAAAAGTGATTGTTTTTAGAAACATGTCCTTTCTCGAGGAAAAGTTTCTCTTGAAAGAATTGAGTGGGAGGATGGTGGAGACTTGATGAGGTTATTGAACCATTACATCAACTAGTGTGTAGCAGGGCATAGGAAGTTCCTGTGGCACCTACACCAGTTGAAGTGGAAGCTGATGATAGTGATCATGAAAATTTAGATCAAGTTACTACCAAACCTCGTAGGTCGACAAAGACGCGTACTGCTTCAGAGTGGCACGGTAATCCTGTCTTAGAGGTCATGTTGCTAGACAACAATGAACCTACGAGCTATGGAGAAGCGATGGTGGGCCCGGATTCCGACAAATGGCTCGAAGCCATAGAATCCAAGAGAGGATCCATGTATGAAAATAAAGTGTAGACTTTGGAGGAACTACTTAATGGTCGTAAGGATGTTGGGTACAAATGGATTTTAAAAGTAAGATGGACAATGATGGTAAGTGTCACCATTAAGAAAGCTCGACTTGTCGCTAAGATGTCTTCCGACAAGTTCAAGGAGTTGACTACGATGAGATTTTCTCACTCGTAGCGATGCTAAGAGTCTATTGGAATTATATTAGCAGTTACTGCATTATTTATGAAATCTTGCAGATAGGATGTCAAAACATTGTTTCCTCGACGATTTTCTTAAGGAAAGGTTGTATGTGATACAACCAGAAGGTTTTGTCAATCCTAAAAGATGCTAACAAGTATGCAAAGCTCCATCAATCCTTCTAAGGACTAGAGTAAGCATCTCAGAGTTGGAATATACACTTTGATGAGATGATCAAAGATTTTGGGTTTATACAAAGTTTATGAGAAACTTGTATTTCCAAAGAAGTGAGTGGGAGCACTATAGAATTTCTGATGAGTATATGTTGTTGACATATTGTTGATCAGAAATGATGTAGAATTTCTGGAAAGCATATAGGGTTATTTGAAAAGTGTTTTTCAATGGAAAACCTGGATTAAGCTACTTGAACATTGAGCATCAAGATCTATAAGGATAGATCAAAATCGCTTGATAGTACTTTCAAATGAATACGTACCGTGACAAGATTTTGAAGGAGTTCAAAACAGATCGACAAAGAAGGAGTTCTTGGTTGTGTTATAAGGTGTGAGTATTGAGTAAGACTCAAGACCTAACCACGACAGAGGAGAGAGAAAGGATGAAGGTCGTCCCCTATGCTCTATAGTATGTTGTGCTGTGTACAGCACCTGAAGTGTGCCTTGCCATGAGTCAGTCAAGGGGTACAAGAGTGATCTAGGAATGGATCACCAGACAACGGTCAAAGTTATCCTTAGTGGACTAAGGATTTTTTTTTGATTATGGAGGTGGTAAAAGAGTTCATCGTAAAGGGTTACGTCGATGCAAACTTTGACACTAATCTGAATGAATCTGAGTAGTAAACCGGATACATATAGTAGAACAGTTATTTGGAATAGTTCCAAATAGCGCGTGGTAGCTGCATCTACAAGATGACGTAGAGATTTGTAAAGCACACACGGATCTGAAGGGTTCAGACCTGTTGACTAATAACCTCTCTCACAAACAAGATATGATCAAACCCCATGGGTGTTGGATTCATTACAATCACATAGTGATGTGAACTAGATTATTGACTCTAGTGCAAGTGTGAGATTGTTGGAAATATGCCCTAGAGGCAATAATAAAAATGGTTATTATTATATTTCCTTGTTCATGATAATTGTCTATTGTTCATGCTATAATTGTATTAACTGGAAACCGTAATACATATGTGAATACATAGACCACAACATGTCCCTAGTGAGCCTCTAGTTGACTAGCTCGTTGATCAATAAATGGTTATGGTTTCCTGATCATGGACATTGGATGTCATTGATAACGGGATCACATCATTAGGAGAATGATGTGATGGACAAGACCCAATCCTAAGCATAGCACAAGATCGCGTAGTTCATTTGCTAGAGCTTTTCTAATGTCAAGTATCATTTCCTTAGACCATGAGATTGTGCAACTCCCGGATACCATAGGAATGCTTTGGGTGTATCAAACGTCACAACGTAACTGGGTGGCTATAAAGGTGCACTACAGGTATCTCCGAAAGTGTCTTTTGAGTTGGCATGAATCAAGACTAGGATTTGTCACTCTGTATGACGGAGAGGTATCTCTGGGCCCACTCGGTAATGCATCATCATAATGAGCTCAATGTGACTAATGAGTTAGCCACGGGATCATGCGTTACGGAATGAGTAAAGAGACTTGCCGGTAACGAGATTGAACGAGGTATGGGGATACCGACGATCGAATCTCGGGCAAGTAATATACCGATGGACAAAGGGAATTGTGTACGGGATTGATTGAATCCCCCATATAGTGGTTCATCCGATGAGATCATCGTGGAACATGTGGGAGCCAATATGGGTATCCAGATCCCGCTATTGGTTATTGGCCGGAGACGTGTCTCGGTCATGTCTGCATGGTTCCCGAACCCGTAGGGTCTACACACTTAAGGTTCGGTGACGCTAGAGTTGTTATGGGAAATAGTATGTGGTTACCGAAGGTTGTTCGGAGTCCCGGATGAGATCCCAGATGTGACGAGGAACTCCAGAATGGTCCGAAGGTGAAGATCGATATATTGGACGAAGGGTATTGGAGTCCGAAATTGTTTCGGAGGTACCGGGTGACGACGAGTGTGTCCGAAAGGGGTTTCGGAGGCACCGACAAGCGTTGGGGGGCCTTATGGGCCAAGGGGAGGGGGCACATCAGCCCACTAAGGGGCTGAGCGCCCCTCCCACCCCATCTCACTAAGGGGCTCTCAAAACACTCACTACCAACTAATGACGTAAGAGCACATCGCCATATGGCTGATTCGGACTAGTGTGAGTTATGTGGAGCACAAGACTCATGGCGTCATTCTTTGCTTGAGTTCACAACGTCGAGGAGTGTGTGGGCGCTGACGGATGAAGAGATCACACATAAAATCATAGAGAATACAGAACCAAATGCCAAACAATGGCTGTTTACACTTATGCAGAAGCTCTCACATGACCAGTTTATCCTTATGGTAGTGACGCTTTGGTCTATATGGCATTCACGGAGGAAGGCCATCCATGAATTTATTTTCCAAATCCCCCAAGCAACACACAATTTTATAGGCAGATTCCTTGCAGACCTGGATATTGTCAGAAAAAAGGAGGGAGGCCCGGTGGCAAGTGCTACACTACCATGTCAGAATCAGAGGCGACCGAAGAAGCCACCCGTGGGGTTTTGCAAAATACATGTTGATGCAGGAGTGGTAACAAGAATGGGAGGCTCGGCAGTGGCAGTATGCAGAGACAACGGAGGTAACTATATGGGCAACTCGGCACTAGTAGTTGAAGGAGTTGTAGACCCTGTGACTCTAGAAGCTATAGCTTGCCGTGAAGCTCTCTCCCTAGCACAGGATTTGGGCATCCAGAATTTTGTGGTATCATCGGACTGTTTGCAAGTGGTATCGGATATCAACAAAAATGCACAGGGGAGTTATGGCGCAATCATCACCGAAATAAATCTTAGGGCATCTATTTTTCATTGTATAGTTTCTTTTGAGAGTCGTGCTGTTAATTATGAAGCACATAGCTTAGCCAAGTTTTCGCTTTCTAGGGGTCCGGGTCGCCATGTTTGGTCTGGTGTATCCCATGACCAGAGATGTATCCCACACCATGTGGACTTTGCGGATGAATAAACTTGGTTTTACCCCTCAAAAAAATCTCACGTAACCTGGAGAGGTGGGGGCACCTCCCCTAGGACATCCACCCCTCCCGGACTGGGGGCAAGTTTCCTAGGGGTGGGGGCGCCCAAACCCATCTAGGGTTTCCCCTGTGTCCGCTGCCCCTCCCCTAGGGAAACCCTAGGGCGCCTCCTCCTCCCTTCTTCTCCCTATATATAGTGAGGGATAGAGAGGGCAGCCGCACCCCTTCCCCTGGCGTAGCCCCTCCCTCCTCCAACACCTCCTCCTCCTCCTCCGTAGTGCTTGGCGAAGCCCTGCAGGAGAACCGCAAGCTCCACCACCACGCCATCATGCTGCCGGAGCTCTCCCTCAACTTCTCCTCTCCCCTTGCTTGATCAAGAAGGAGGAGACGTCCCCGGGATGTACGTGTGTTGAACGCGGAGGTGCCGTCCGTTCGGCGCTAGATCGGATCTTTCGCGATTTGAATCGCCGCGAGTACGACTCCATCAACCGTGTTCTTGTAACGCTTCCGCTTAGTGATCTTCAAGGGTATGAAGATGCACTCCCTCTCTCTCTCGTTGCTAGCATCTCCTAGATTGATCTTGGTGATGCATAAGAAATTTTTGAATTATTGCTACGTTCCCCAACAGATGGGCATATGCACTCGCTGCCAACATCTGTGCTCCGCCTCGCGCCCACGCGGCGTCGCCAAGTTCAGGAACTGCCATCCCCCCTTAATGATGCGCTCGCTCTTATTCTACCACGACTGAAGCACCTCGAGGTCGTCATCGTCTGCCTCTCAAACGGTGACATGGAGCGCCTGCGTTGTGGCTGTACTGCACTCGTGTACCTTCGTCTTCAGGCGATCAATGGGTTGAGTACATTCCACATCACCTCCATGACTCTCCAAACTATTTATGTGTGTTGCTTGTTCGGCAGGAAGACATCACAAGATGTGTACCACGGTATGGTCATTGAGGACACACCTGTACTTGAGAGATTACTTGTACTTTATCAAGTAGGTCCAACAAGAATCAATGTCATTTCTGCGCCGAAATTGACAGTGCTGGGCTACTCGTCTGACACATACTCCAAACTTGTTATTGGATCCGCACCCATTCAGGTACAACATCCGCCTTCTACCTCTCCTTCTACAAATTAACATTATTTCTAATTTTGAAGATGTTTGTTCGTCTGTCATTCAGAAAATGATTCTGACAAGCTTGACCGCGAAACTACGCACAATGAAGGTCTTGGCACTAGATTCTATCGGCCCCAACCTGGAGCAAGTTGTCAGTTTCCTGAGATGCTTTCCATGCCTGGAGAATCTATATATCGAGGTGATGGCTTTCCTGTTAAATTTTAACCATAAAGGAGTTCAATTTGTGACACCTTTTTCCAAGTTTACAATGACAATGTACTACGATTTCCGAAGGATTCTTTTGGAGGATTTCAGTACATACATGTCTCCTTTTCCAAGTTTACAATGACAATGCTTGATCCATATGGTTACAATCCATATGCATTTCTCCTTTGGATTCATCTGTACTACTTTTCTTAGGGAACTTTTCATCCACTCCAACATCTTGTGAAGATCGAAGATGGCATGTTAATGCCCATGTTAATCATGTCAGATCAAAGATGGCATGTTAGTGCATTTTACAAATCCTGCAAACCAAATAGGCATGTAGTAGTGTTCAAAACTGCATCTAGGCACTAACACGTTTTCTTCTTTTGCAGATAAGATTAGGCCCAGTGGTGGATAATGTGATACAATATAACAATCACGTCGAATGCCTAGATCTGCATCTCTTAGAAATTACTTTGAACTCCTACCGAGGGACCTTACCGGAGATTATATTCACCAGGTTCTTTGTTGTCAGAGCAAGGGTGCTGAAGGTAATGAGGTTTACCCTACATTTATTTCACAAAAATGAATGGTTTGTTGATCAGCACCGGCGCCTACGGCAGAATGGAATAGGCTCCAAAAATGCTGAATTTCATTTTGGAACTTAAGATGACAGAGTAATCGGAACTCATCATGTCAACCCCATACATGACTTCTCGGTGGCTGACCCCTTTGCAAAAGTTGCGAGGTTTCGAAACCAGACTAAGAAGTGGTAATATTAGTTTGAAAACCTCTGATATCAATGTTCAGCGGATCAGCGCGAGCGTTTGCAGCTGATGAGCTGAATTTCATTTCTAATATCAGTTTGGACCTTGTAATCTTCGAATTTGAGCCATATAACTCTGGAATTTGAACCTTGTAATATTTCGAGATTTTGTGGTACAATCGTTGAAATGGCATCGTATGAGAATCGTATATTGGTAGCACTATTTTGACCTTAATATGCAATGGTCTTAAATTTGATTTTATCAACCGTTCTCGAATCTGTTTACCTTGTCGATCTCACAGCACACGATCTGTATAGCTAAATTGACTGCGATCTTTGACATTATTACACACCGTTGGTTTCTTCCACCGTGTGCCCTGTAGAGCGCATAATTAATTATCGCACTCGAGTGTCCATCATCACCCTTCTGTGTAACTTTGACCTCATCACCCACGGGTAAACTTATGACCGAAGTCATTCCACACACTTTGTTTTTACAAAGCTTTTTGCCAATAAAGGCCCATGATTTGTCCCTCTTCTAGCCGTCACGTGGCAAACCAAGTCGGGCGGGAAGCTTGCGTGGTAAACTACGCAGTAGTGCGGGAATAGGCTCACCGATGATACATTTGGCGCCTCTTCGAGCCCACACGTGATCAAACTACGGTGCGATGTTGTCAAGCGTGCACTGGAATCCTCCACTATGAACGTCGTGACAAGACGTGACAATTACAGGCCGGCTGGCCCCCATTTGTTACAACGGCCATTTAAGCCTCTTGTGTCTCTTCAACCTTTTGATCACGCCCCACCATTGCAAGAAGCACACCCACCATGACAAGTTCTTAGAGGGTATCCTGCGCGGCTCCAATGGCGTTCCGAACGGCTGCCGACGATGAGCAGTAGTTCACCATGCATGCCGTGGTGGACACCCACTGAAGGTTCACGGAGCTCTCGGTAGTGTACACCAAAAACACAGTCTGGGTGGAGCACTTCATCCACATCATGGAGTTGTTGCTTGCCGATGATAAGTACAAGGTGGTCGGGTTCGACCTCGAGTACACCCGCACTCGTGTCGGGTCTCGCCCCAAGGTCACCGTCACCCATATGTGCGTGCGCAACCATGTCCTCGTCTCCCACTACTGCCTGGCCACAAGGCCTTGCGAGCGTTTCGCCAGGTTTGTCAACAGTCCCCACTACATGTTTGCTACGGTGGACATCACCAAGGATGTCAAGGTGCTCAAGAATTCGGGTATCGCCTGCCAGAATCTTGTCGACATCCAGGGCCAATACAAGATCTAGGGCAGCAAAGAGCATGAGAAGGACTCACTGGTTCACCTCGCCGAGGCCACCATCAACCCCTACTATAGAGACATGAAGGATTCCTGCAACAAGGATAAGCGTGCTTGGCACCCGCCCTGGATGGAGAAACTCGACAAAGCTCACGTCGTGTACGCGACCAAGGAGGCGTACACGTGCTACGACATGTACATGCGGATCGTTGACATGAGGAAGTGCCTCCTTCCCCAAAACAGCAAGGGATCCAGCTGGAAGCAGAGCAATGGCAAGCATCGCCGCAACAAGAAGTAGATGATTAGATCCTCGTTTCTCCTAGTTTAGTATGCATGTAATTGCTTACTTTGGTGTGTGAAAATGTTATGTGTGTAGTCACTTGTGTAATTGTATGCTTAATTTGGTTATGCAATGCTGTATTTTTAAGTATATATATGTTGATGCTCTGTAGACAGAGCAAATCACATCGCACACAGACTAAACAATGGAACCCGTCAGTGATGATTTCATCAATCACTTACAATTGTATACAAACAATTGTTTGCTCACAACACAAGGCTTGTTAACATGAATCGTCTGTGTTGTTATCGGTCTTCCCACACATTTCCGATTACAGACCTGTTTGCCGCGTATCACACGCATCTTGTTAAGTTGAACCATTTCTGTTCTCTTGGCTCAATGCAAATAGTTCATCCGAGTGAACTATATGCCGTATATCGCACACACCTTCAACTAGCTACCCATTTCTGTTGTTCCTCCTCATCGCAAATAGTTCATCCGAGTGAACCGTATGCTCTACATCGCACACGTGGCAGCCCGTTTCTTCTGTTCACACTCATCGCAAACAGTTAACTGAACTGAACTGTATGCCCTGAATCGCACACGCAGCAAAAATCTGAACCGTGTTTGATGCATCCGTCATCACAAACGTTTTGCACCTTTTTTGATGGTTTTTTACACCACCGTTTGCGATTATTGCATCGCACACAGTTTCGTCGAAGGGTCTCTGATCGTAGTGTCGCGTTGGCAGCATCCTGTAGTAGTGGTTGTATCAATGGTCGATAGAACTCGAGGGCATATTTGTTCTACCTTTAGCTCCTTGTTGGGTTCGACACTCTTATTTATCGAAGAAGGCTACAAACGATCCCCTATACTTGTGGGTTATCAAGGACGCGTATCAGTCTCCGTGTTGTTCTTCATCTTCGATCATCAGTCTTGCAAGCTGGTTCAATGAGTCTCCCATCTTCTTCTCCGAAGTGGTCAAGCTTTAACTGGTAAGTTTTATACCTCGGGTACCCAAGGACTCCTCTAAAATTTCAAAAACTCTTTATTCAGAGCTTTTATAGTGTCCGAGGAGATCCTCGAAACCGAGGATCTTGAGTCGTGCGCCTCTACCTTAAGGGCGAAGCAAGTTTTCTAACGAGGACCGGACGATGTCCCGACCTCACCGTGACAACTTTAAACATGTTGTCGTATCATGGGTCTTCGTGGCGTACACGCGTGACTCAGGCCCCCACGATTGAGATGTCCAATCGAGTGAGTCGCAACATGCCCCAAGACATGTAAAGCGACATTATTATCCGTCCCCTTGATCTCCGCGCGTGCATCACACGACGCGTGGGGAACACATGGTTTTACCGTTGTAGGACTCAAGTGTCCCATCGCCCCATACTCCCATGGCAAGGAATTCATAGCACTTAGAGCGTAGAAACTACATCAATATTACTATTGTTGGTTTGTTGCTCTTGCAAGTATTTTGCCAAACATTGTATAGGAAAAAAAAGGAGTGGTGTTAGAAAAAGATCGAGGCCTTCTTTGTTTGGCCTTTTGCTTCTGCTTTTGTAGCTTTTCCACTTTGGCCAACAAGCCATAAAAGCTCATAAATAGGTGCTTTTAGAGCTTTTATAGCTTTTGGAACTAAATATTGTTATATTCATTCATCAAAATCTATAAAAGCTGCAAAAGCACCTATTTAGGAGCTTTTATAGCTTTTTGGTCAAAGTGGAAAAACTGCAAAAGTAGAAGCAAAAGCCCAAACAAACAAGGCCTGAAACAAATTGTCTTTAAGACAACTAGCTCATGATTCATTTACTTTTGAAGGGAATCCCTTAGTTTATGGTTCCTAGCAAAGAATTATCGTACAAAAATGAAAGATAAGTCATGACACATTTGCAAAAAAATGCAGAGAAATTCCTCTCACATGTATATATAGTTGTCACTTCAAACTAGAAAAGTGGTGAAAATTTCTTAACTTAATTGAGCCTATGATAATAGTTGAGCCCAACCCTGCCTAACCCTACATGATTTTCTAAAACCAAACACAGCAGCTAAGATCTAAAGGCATGGAAGAGGAACACAGTTGGGAGCCAATTGCGGAGGAGAGGGGTGCATGAGAAGTCACTCAAAGTGGTAAAAAGGTGGCGGTGGAATGTCGGCAGCCTCTCGTCCGACACTAGCCGGCCGTACAATTTCTTGTACCTGGAATGTCCAAGTATCGTTGCAACTATTTAGACCACAAAGGTGGATTGCTGCAAAGCAAATTAAATTGCTTGTTGGACATGACCAAAAAAAGTCAAGAGATAAATAGTGCATGAAGCGATAGTAAGAAGGTGATAAAGTGTACAACGCTACAATTCAAGCAAGGCCATAGTTCACCCGCAAAAAAAGAGAGCAAGGCGATAGTTAACAATAAGCCAAGAACAGATCATTTGCTCACAAAGCAGAAACCTATTTAATCATAACAAGAAAAAAAGCACAAACACATAAGTAATAAGTTTAGCGGTGAACTGCAAAATAAAAATTCCTTGAATGCATGATATGATACTCTAAAAGGAGGGTCAGCTCATATTAAAACAACATTTCTTCAAAATCAATGATGATACGGTAAAAAAGATCACCTGAACGTGAATCCTATGGCCACGAGCATATTATTTTTGAATGATATGGAACATTTTTAAAATTATGCGAACATATTTTTACTCTATATTTTTTTAAAGGCTATGAGCATATTTTTGAAATGCATGAACATTTTTTAATGCCATGAACATATTTGTGAATGATAGTATGAAATAGTTTTTCTAAATAATGCACACATTTTTCTACATTGTATCATCATATTTTTAAATGTCACAAAAATATTTTTGAAATGAATTAATATATTTTAATATGTTATCAATATATTGTTAATGGTACGAAATTTTTTCCTAAATTACCTGAACATTTTTTACATTTTACAAATATATTAGAAAAATGCCATTATCATAATTTTGAAAGGCACGGACGTTTTCTTGAATGATATCATTATTTGTAGAAGTTACACAAACCTTTTTTGCACTGCATAAACATATTAAGCTTGCGACTTTTTTCTTTTTTTCTTTTTCTAACTGGGCATCCCCTTTCCATTAATTTTGATAATCGAAATACAAAGTTCACGACTAGTACCAAGCAGAACTAGGAAGAAGGAAAGCGAGAGAAGCGAGTTAGGGCATGTATAATGATGCTATCTTATGAGTGTCACGTAGAATAAATGATGAAGTGGAGGAGAAAGAACTCGTAAAAAAAAGCTTGTCTTATCTTATTTCGACTCGCTCTGCGCCCTGCGGGCAAGACAACGACGCGGCCCACGTGGAAGCCTCGAGATCTTGGTAACACGAAGCGGTATCCGGCAGGGATTTGGGCCCTGATCAAAAAGAAGGAACTTCCCGGAAAAAAAAAAGAAGGACGGCTTCGAACCCGGACCCGAGGATCCCCGCCGCCGCACCTGTCGATCGCGCCGCCGCCCGCGCATCCCGTGTCCACCCACCCACCCACCGCGTCCCCTCTCTCCGAGTCGTCCGTCCTTCCTGGTTCCTCCGCCCAGGCCCGTGCCCCTCGCGGAAGAAAGGTATGCATGTGACCCCAAATCCCCGCGCGATGATAAACCCTAAACCCTAGGAGGTTGCTCTGTGTGGATCTGTCGCGGTCGTTTACGGACGGACGGATTTCTTTTCCGCACATAATGTCTTGCTTTGTTTGGGCACATGTTGATCGGTCATCTCGAGTCGGAGATGGAACTGGCCTAATGTATCATTTTTATTGTTTCGCCCTTTTGTCAAATTTGCATCTTTTCCTCAATAAATAAATAAATAAATAAACTGCATCCCATATTCGTTATATGTATCATGAAGACCATGGATCTGAAGCTAGGACTGTTTCCAGTCACCCTGCAGTTTCCGGAATACTTCTTCAGGATGCAAATCTCAGCCTGTACCCTGTATTTGTCACCAATACGTTTGTAGATGAGCATAGGATGATTTTAGGAAGGAAAATAATAATTAATTATGCTGTTTTGGGCTACTGCATTGGATGCTTTATATGCCTGTCGATCCGGTCTAGAATAAGAAAATGAGGGTACGAGTTCCTAGGCCACAGTTGTGGAGTGGGGTAGTAAGAGCACTGACTATTTAAACGATGAAATTTGAGAGAACTCTTGACACTACACATTTGAGTATTGATTGAGGAGCAAATCGCCATGTTCTTAGCCAATAACCATAACTGGGCACAACCTTTGGTTTCACACTGAGAGTGAGTGCCTGTTCTGTTTTGCTTCTTTCGGGTTGAAATTTTAATGTCAAGAGTTGAAACTTTTAAAGTGGTTTTATTGAATGGAAATTTGAGTGCTCGAAATCCAGATTTGATTGCTTGAACGTTTTGATATCTATAATTGGACTGTAAAAGAAGGGTCATGTGCTATGTTCCTGACGAGCCCATGTCCAGGCTCCCCTGTTTGGCCACCAGAGATGAGCACGCATCACAGTTAAGTAGGCAACCCTCACATTCTAATTGTAAATGTTTACACTGTCTGTTATTTAGACTTAAGCTGGACAGAAAAATAGCGAGTCGAGGTGTGCTATTAGTTTGCTTGCATCTTTGTGCCCACTCTGAAGAGCATTCGTATATTCTTGGAACTAAACAGAATTATATAATGAACTTCCGCAGGCTGATCTGAGTTGGATCATCCTCCGCAGCCAACTTCTCTTTGGCAATGGTTTACTGTTCTCACTGTGATGATGATTGCCCATATGTAAAGGATCCTGACAACGGGTTCACGTGAGACCTTCATTCCCTCGCCTTTCACTATTCTTCTAATCTACTCCCCCCGTTCCAAAATGTAAGGCATGTTTTGATTTGTTAAAAGAAAGTGTCATGTGACATAAAATTTGATACTGTCATCACACTCGTATAAAAAAAACTTACTTTTGATTGCGATTTTTGATGGAGGGAGTATTAGTTGTTCACAATAGATTTGTGTGAACACAGCTGAAGCACTTTTGCACCTGTGTCCTTATGTTATTTGCCATGTTGACGTCAGATGTTGCGGAATGTGCGGCAAGGTTATTGATCAGGATATGTATACTGATGAGCCTACTTTTGTCAAGGACTCCTCGGGACAGGTTGGTATTGCTACCGCACTTTATTTATATTTAGTTTCTTGATTTGGATGAATACCTGTTGGGTTGATTTGTTTTGAATGTGCATAGAGTCGGCTTAGTGGACACATTATAGGCATTGCGAAGGGCGGTTCACTATCCCGTGAAAGAACTGAAGAGAAAGGTATTTCTTTCACCACATTCCTTTTTATCATATTATGCATCTCACTGGGGGAATTGTGTTATGGTTTACTTCCCCAGGGAGAGACGAGATCTGGCAGATTGTCCATGGCCTGCATGTGAGTGGTGGAGATGATATCATTTGCACTGCTCATAACTTTTATAAAGTATGCATCCTTGTTATCACACAAACATTTTCCGTTGTAAAAATGGTAGGGTATTTTCCTTATGTTGATATTTATCCTTTTTTAAATGTAGCTAGCTCTTGACAATAACTTTACTAGGGGCCGCCGAACAACTCATGTTGCAGCTTCTTGCCTTTACATTGCTTGCCGGTAAGCTATCACCTAATTAGTCCCGCTTTGTTAAAAGCCTTCCTATTGGAATATGTCTTGTTCAAACATGACATTCTCCCTTTCCACTTCGGGTGGGCCTCTGTGTATTATATGTTGTATTTGTTATGATTGGGCCACTGTTGGGGCTCATTTAGGGGCTGCTTCGTTTGATGCCAAAATTTGGGCAAGCCCAAAATTTGCTACCAAATTGCCTTGCCAACCTTGAAAAAGTTGCCATTGCCAAATATTGGCTTGCAAACCAAGGATGCCCTTAACTTCCTTGTGAAAACCTGCAGAAGCGTACCTTCAGTAGAGTGTCATATTGAGAAGTTCATGAAAGAGCAAGAAATGAAACTAAGATGGCTATGATCAAGACGAGCTTCTACAGAAATATGCATGCAAAATTCTTCTAAGTACATAAAAAATACAAAGGTGAACATGGTTCCATGCACATCCGCATGGATAGAAAGTTTGAAAAGATACTAGAAAAATCCAAAAATTCTGAAATTTTGGTGCATCAAACTTGGTCGACCATTCTATGCACTATGTATGTTACAAAAAAAATAAATCAGATTTTGTTTTTTCTAATATTTTTTGAAAGGCTGCGTACTATAGACCCAAAGTGGTCGGACCCTTCCCTGGACCCTGCGCAAGCGGGAGCTACATGCACCAGGTTGCCCTTTTTTAATATTTTTTGAATTTACTATTCATCAGAGGTACACACACTTATTTATTTCTGAAGTTCAACAATTGCTGTATCACTACCGCACGTTCAAGATAAGTCTCATCCATTCTGGTTAAATATTTTTAACTTTGACCGTCATATAGAAGAGTGGGTGCCTACCCTGTCCACATAAAACTGGTACCAATAGAATCATCAGGAAATGCACTTTCATAGTACATGCCTAAGATAATTCTAATTAGCATATTGTTTTTGTGTGATAGGAATTAGCAGTCAAAGTAGCACCTTGCAGACTTGGGTCTTGCCCAATAGAAGGCACGACACACTTATGTTTCATTTATCACTGTCCAAACAGTCATTTTTTTCTGTTTTCTTCTTCATTTTTTCTTGTCCTTGTGTCGCCCTTTCATGCTTGTGTTGGTGTTTGCTGCCTGTACAATGATTGTCGTTTTGGTATCTTCATGCTATTTGGGTAATACTAATGTCCATATTCAACTAATTGTTTTGTCAGGCGAAGTGAAAAACCCTATCTTCTTATTGATTTCTCGGACTATTTGCATATAAGTGTGTAAGTACTCACATTCTTATGCGCTTCATCTTGCATTCTTTGTTGAAAGGGCTCATCTTGATTTATGTTTCAGATATGTCCTAGGTGCTATTTTTCTGCAGCTTTGCCAAGTTTTGCTACTCGGAGAACACCCAATTGTTCAAAAGCTTGTAGATCCTAGCCTTTTCATCCACCGTTTTACCGAACGTAAGTTGACATACATGTGCATTCTTATCTTATATAAGATATACAAAACTTCTAGTTACATACTTATACATTAATAATGAATCAAAGCATTTACAGTTTTTCACGTGTCTCTTTTGTTTGTGATAAGGTAGTTCTTTGTGGGGTATGCCTTCTAGTTTGGATTTCTTGATTGTGTTTGTTGTGATAAGGAAGCAAATGTTATGAAGTCTAGATGTTTGCTTCTATCTATGGTAGACGGTAGCATATTCAAAATAATGTATACATGAATCATGGGAGCTATGTTTGCTCACCTTAATGGTCAAGATTTTCTGTGCCTGTCAAGGATTTGGAGTTCTGCCAAGCATATAGCCTTCATAGGGATGGCTAGACAATTACATCGGCTAGCAAATAGAATCAATGTGCTTTTAGTTACTTGTGATTTTGCTTCATTATTGGTAATGTGTAGGTTTATTGGGGAAAAGGGACAATGCTGTCTCGGACACAGCTTTACGCATTGTAGCTAGCATGAAGCGAGACTGGATGCAGGCTAGTATCCTCATCATTCTAGTTTCTTATTTAGGTTCTTTTGTAAGGTTGTAATAGCTTGTCCTATGTCGCAGACTGGGAGGAAGCCAAGTGGTTTATGCGGTGCAGCATTATATATAGCTGCACTTTCTCATGGACATATGTACACCAAGGCAGATATTGTAAGCCCGGACGCTCCGGATGGATCAACTTATTTACGAATTTTGTCCTTGATGTAATTCTTTGTAGTTTTAGCATTTATGGTTCCTGTGCAACCGGTGAACATGGCACACAATAGCATGGAAATTTCTGAAACATATTTACAACATTGATAGGACATGCTTCAAAGGAACAAATTTCAAATCAGCATGGGATCCACACATCTGGAAACAAAAGGGAGAAATCATGTGAATAGTAGCTACTATTACTAGCATAATTTGAAATCAGCTAGTACAGTGCACATAGCCTTTTTCTTTGTTTCTCAAGTGTGCATTGAGTTTGGATTTGGAATCTTGTTACTTGGTAGGTGCATCTTTTGTCAATGTTCTAAAACTGTATCAGAAATTTTTGTGACGTTTTGGTGGTGCTATTGTATGTTGGTAGCGCAGTAGCATTGTGTAAGGTAGGAAGCGCCAGATATGTGTAATATAGGCTTGAATATGTAATGTCACTAATCATGTTTTATCTTTTTCAGTCTGCTGTTGTGCATGTCTGTGAGGCAACACTATTTAAGCGCTTGATAGAGTTTGAAAATACAGATTCTGGTAGCTTAACGGTATGTATGTGCTCCTCATGAAATAGCCAAATGTGGGTTTTCTATTGTATATTGTCTTACATTTTTCTGAACCTCAAATCACTTTCGTAAGCCATCTGATGAAAATATAACCACTCCCAGTCATCACTCCATTAAAACCTATATAGACTGTTTACAAAGTACAAAGACACGAGTTTGTCTAACCTATGCTACAGTAAAGTAAACATAGGCTATTCCCTACAGTGCAGAGACACAAGTAGAACAAAAAGTCACTACACTTACGGGCGCTTGAACCCCTCCACTGTTGGGTAGGGCAGCCGTCAACGTCCAAGCTTCAGTGGTGTGTTCGTCCTCCTGTCAGTGGAGGGTGAGTCCCACTGATGGGTACTTCCAGTGGTGGGACTAACAGGACTACTCATCAGTGTCGTGTTTACCCGATGTTTTTCTGTTGCTGGCCAGTGTTAAGTTCTTCAGTTTTTTAAATTATAATTGCACAAAATTCATATGCAATTGTATTGCACATACACCACAACACGGGTATATGCATTGCACAACAGATCATTACATTACACGTTGCATGTTCCACATTCACCTTAAGGAAAAATTCTTACAAATGTTCATCAATATGTTTCGTTCATTATACTATGATTTTTCAAAAATTCATTCTGGGATTGAAGTAAATGAGTACGATCCTAGCAGACTATGGTGTGTGTGCTTATTGTGTTACTTCTAGAAAGACCAGAGCAGGACAATGACAAGAAGTGTTCAAACACATTGATGTCAAAGACATCCTTCAACACCTCTTGCATCTCCCCCTTCGTTATTCTCTAAAGTAACGCAGCCACACACATTGGAGGCCGTGGCACTCATTTACTTAAATCCTGCAGGGATTCTAGAAAAATAGTGTACTAATCTATATAAATCTAGCTATCCTACATGTCATACTAATCTATCTAGCTAGGCTATTGTATCTTTGCCTTGCTTATTATCGCTTCATGCTTGCCAAAATAATTAAAAAATTCAAGTTTATTACGAAACCCTAGAAATGCCTCAGCTTGATGAACGGAACCACAAACGCCTCACAGTAGAGCCGTGGCTTGATGGCCGGCACATGGCTGAAAGCCTGAAACAAGGAGAAGCCTAGGTAGTTACCTTCGCTGGCCTGGCGGTGGAGGCTCTGGTGGTGAACGGCTGGCCGACACAGACCCGAAACAAGGACAAGCCTAGGTAGTTACCTTGGCTGGCCTAGTCGTGGAGGTTTCGCTAGTGAGCGGCAGCCTCTGGTGTAGGTGCAACGGGATCCAATGGGTG
This sequence comes from Triticum dicoccoides, assembly GCF_002162155.2. NCBI lineage: Eukaryota > Viridiplantae > Streptophyta > Magnoliopsida > Poales > Poaceae > Triticum > Triticum dicoccoides. Next base: position 110,627,152 of record NC_041387.1, on the reverse strand, counting down.
CCACCATCGCCATGGCCAACCACACCAAAAATGGGAGGGTATTATAGGGGAGCATGGCGGGATCCTGACATAGCCGGTAGAGGAATGGCCCAGGGAGGGGACTCCTGCACCGCTAGATGTCGTGCATCCGAGGATGATTTAGTGATGGAAGGAGAGGATGGAATGCGGTAGTGGTCATAGGAGGGGGTTTACGACATCAGAGGGACTTCGAGTTTTTCGGGTGTTCTTATAGAGGCGAGGGTAAGGTATGTAGATTTTTGGATTTGCCTCCACTGATGGGTGTAAGAGCATCTACGAGGGTAAACCTCAATCAAACGCCCCTAATTGTCCACGGA
>NC_041387.1:110624666-110626522 GCF_002162155.2 Triticum dicoccoides | reverse complement strand
AAAGTCAAGTAATCAAAGATAAATACTACAATGCATCCATTTTTCAAAGATAAATATTCCAGTGCAACAATAATTCAAATATATAATATTATACAATCCAAACATAATGTTTTCAAATAAAATAGTTTAAACTTAAATTCAATTTATCTGGCACATGCTCTAATTGTTTGAGTGAAACACCCACGGATGCTCCACTAGATCATTTAGAAGTTGTGTATGATTTGCTCGGTTGTGAATCTGTTGATCCATCGACAGAAAATTCCCAAACGTTGCCGCCTCTTGATGTGGAAGCTGGACAGATTCACGCATATGTTTGAAATCGAGAACATTGAGAACATTCTCTCCCTCATCCTCCACAATCATATTGTGCACAACATGATTGTGGATCGCACAATATGTCATCACCTCCCACAATGTCTGTGGATCCCATTGTTTAGCAGATCTGCGAACAAATGCAAACATGCTTGAAACACTCGAAATGCCCTCTCCACATCCTTTCTAGCACCTTGTTTTGTAACAAAATGAGATTTCTTGGTACCTATTGGACTGGAGATGGTCTTGACAAACCTCGACCACGGAGGATGGATACCATCGTCCATCAACAAGGTAGCACCCCATGTTGTAGTCATGCCCATGATGGTATAGTTGCACTCTAGAACATTGCGAGCATTCGAAATGCATAACTCGAAATTACTAAAGACTAAAGCTAGAACATCTATAGTGGCAGCCAAGGGAAAATCGTAACGAAGGAGACTACCTTAGAACAACTTAAAATCAAGATATTGGGGGGAGCTTTCTGGCTTGCAGTGTCTGGCCTGTTCATACTAATTAACAATCATGATATTCAAGGTACGTATCTTGATAAGATCAGGCAACGGAAAAAGCTTGGCTCGTGAAGGGTAATGAACGGAGCCAGCTTGGTTCAATGTATATTCTTTTGTCTCCTCACACAGCCTTGCAAACAATGGTGACCGCTGGAGCATGTTGATGTTATTGTGAGACCCTAGCATGCCAAAGAGAGTGCCAAATCCAGAGTCTTGTGATGCAACTGCTTCATTAATGATGGTGGGAGTTTTAACATGGCCTTGTTTTGCCCTTGTTGAGCATGGGGGCAGTTCTCCCATTTCCAGTGCATGCAATCCATGGATTCGAGCATACCCGGAAACCTTCTTGATTCTTCAAGTGCCAAAAGCCTCCAAGTCCTCGACATTTGGTTCTCTCAAGAACTCCGGTCCAAACGTCTTTACCTTTGCACTAGCAAATCTAACCATTACTTCCGAGCATGTGCTCTCAGACATCTGGAGGTACTCACCCCACTAGTCTGTATCTGTGCCATACCATAGTAGTTGTGCACTTCTGGAGACCAGAGAACCCAAGCACGCCAAGGGCATCCCTCTTTAACTTGAAGTAATCATCATAAGCCTTGACATCATCCACGATGTGCAAGAACAATGACATGTGCATTCGGTAGCGACGATGAAAAAAGCTCTTGAATAACGCATCGGGGGCAAAGTACTCGTCTATAGATCAACATGGCCCCTTGCCCGACGCCTATCGAAAATTCAATGTCCCGACATTGAGCCCTTGAAGTTGAGAACATGCTCCTCCGCATTCCCCGTTTCTTGAAGAACCGCCATCATTATCGCCATTTCATTCTCCTCCTCATTCGACGAAGACCAACCCATGAACTTGTTGTAGAAGTACTCCGAATCCATCGTGTTTCCTTCAAAGTAAACAAAAGTAAAAGAATGCACTATGGCATTTGACTGAACACTTGCCGTGCGTAGTTCTGCCATGGACCATGTCAGCAGAGGCGGCGTGCGGATCTTGCTGAGCTCCGACAAGGCCCGAGTGGC
>NC_041387.1:110620891-110624449 GCF_002162155.2 Triticum dicoccoides | reverse complement strand
GGGGGGCTACAGCCTCTGGCTAACCCTTTAGTCCCAAACAAGTTGGGGTAGGCTAGAGGTGAAACCCATAAGATCTCGCAACCAACTCATGGTTCCGGCACATGAATAGCAAACTTCCACGCATCCCTGTCCATGGCTAGTTCTCTGTCGATACTCCACTCCTTCAGATCCCTCTTTACGGACTTCTCCCATGCACTGGCCGTCCGCTATGCACTGGCGCTTCTGGAGGCCTGCGTTGGATATGCCCAAACCATCTCAGACGATGCTGGACAAGCTTCTCTTCAATTGGCGCTACCCCAACTCTATCTTGTATATCATCATTCCGGACTCGGTCCTTGTGTGGCCACGCATCCATCTCAACATGCGCATCTCCGCCACACCTAACTAATGCCATACAACATCGCGGGTCGAATCGCCGTCCTATAGAACTTGCCTTTTAGCTTTTATGGCACTCTCTTGTCACAGAGAATGCTAGAAGCTTGGCGCCACTTCATCCATCTGGCTTTGTTTCTATGATTCACATCTTCATTAATATCCCCATCCTTCCGCATTATAGACCCCAGATATCTAAAGGTGTCCTTCTGAGGCACCACCTGCCCATCAAGGCTAATCTCCTCCTTGTGCCTAATAGTACTGAAACCGCACCTCATGTACAGAGAACGGCGGCGCCTGAAAAAAGAGGGGTCCGAGCCGTTGGAGTCCGACGTGGCGGACGTCCGGGACTCCGTGCTCTCCTACTCTACACCTTGATTTGGGGCCGGGCTTGGGGATTTCGGACATCCGGACATTTACAGCCCAAAGTAGGGGTCCGCGCTGGACTATAAATGTCCGGACCGTCCGGTCCGGACATTTGAGGGCAGGGTAGGGGTCCGTGTTGGAGATGCCCAAACTATCATCTAGCTATCATCTAGAATCGGACGTTGTGTATCATGCTAAAACAACATTTAGTAATGCATTTCTGTGTCAACTACACATGTGTTTACTTCCTTTTGTCTTTTCAGATAGCTAGTTTCAGGTGATATTCCTGTTTATCTCCTAGAGCATTTGGCTTCCCCTTTCATGTCTATATACTTCTGTGATATCCACTACAAACATATATTATCTGTCTTGACCTGTATGAAGATGATATCATGCCAACTTAAATGCGATGCATTGTGAACAGCAAGCTCTGTTCTTTTTTTGATGAAAAATAAATAAAAATGACGAGTTTCTTTCTTTTGCTGCTCTTTGTGAACAGCAACCTCTGTTTGATACTGATACTTGTAAGATTCCATAGTTGATGAATCTCTTTCTTTTGCCATTCCTTGCCCTTCACACAACACTTTTCTAGCAGACACCTAGTGCTTATAGTTATTTTTTCTAGCTGATCTTGGATGATTTTATGACATTTATGCTCCAAGACCATGCTGTTTACTATAGACTCTGCAAATGCAATTGTTCATCAGGCTTATGATGGGAGGGGGTTTCAACATTGAAGTCATCAACTCCATTTATAGTTCATTTATTTTGTCTACAACTTTTTTGTTTGTAAGAACTTCATTTATGGTATACCACTGCTTAGTTATAATTTGTGTCTTCATGCCCCTATGATAGATTGAAGATTTTTTGGCAAAGGCTGATGAAGAGCCGGTTTCAAAATGTTTAGCCAAGTCTGGAGAAGTCCTTTGCGAGCACAAGGATAAGGGTGCTGAGCATTTTTCTCATGGACTTTGTGAGGAATGCTACGACAATGTAACTCACATTTACTATGTAATGCATTGGTTTTGATATTTCAGTCACTACTACTGACATGACTTGATTGCTCAGTTCACAGAACTGTCAGGTGGACTGGAGGGTGGTGCTGACCCTCCAGCTTTCCAGCGAGCTGAAAAACAAAGGCTGGATGCTGCTAAAAGAGCCAAGGAAGCTGCTGTGGACGAGGCAATATGTGAGTTACATAATTCTGATTTTGAAGATAACATCATGAGCCCTGGGAAGGTAACGGTTCCTGAACATACATAAATCCATGCTTCTTACCCCATTAATCTCTGATAATCTGAGATTCTTTCTTTCTGAACTATAATTCTCAACTAAGCAATTACACTTATTGTTCGCTATTATTTTCATCATTCATGCAAAGTGAAGATTATTTTTCATCGGTTGACTGCACAAACCCCTGGTAAATCCGGTTTTGTAGTTTCTATAACATTTGCTGTTTATTAATTACATTGATGACTTGTTTTCTTTTTGTTAAAAGAAACATTCAAGTTTCATCTGCATATTGTTTTGCACTTTCACTTTTACATCTGGATTATATTCCTGAACTGTAGTTCAGAGCTTCAAAATGAGGTTTGTAAGTAATATCAGAGTTTTCCTTTCTTTCCCACAAAACTGGTTGCAGATAGGTATCTCAAATTATCTAGTACTGAAGCTGCTTCTCTTTGTTTATATTTTTTACTCCATCTTCTGATGTACTTAAAGGATGTTTGCAAGATGGGAACAAAATATACTCAACATCCAATACTGGGCTGTACCAGACTACCTGTCTTGTTGCTGCAATCTTCTAATGGAACATTTTTACCAGCATAATCTATTTTATAGTGCTTAACTTCGGAATTTTTTGTCTTGAGCTAATGTCATGTGCTTCCCTGTAAAGAAATATAAGAGCGTTTAGATCACTAAAGTAGTGATCTAAACGCTCTACTAAAGTAGTGATCTAAACGCTCTTATATTTCTTAGAGGGAGTATATTTTATCTCTTTACTACAGCTGCATTTGTTCTTTCTCTTATAGTTCATTCAGTGTGCTTGATGTGTGGTTGTTTGTTTGGTGATTCAAGTTTCCTTTTTTTTAGCAGAAGTCTGAAGGCAAATCTTCGGCAATTGCTTCCAGCCAAATTGCAAATGATTTTGTTGATTTCAAAGATTCGGAAGTGGAAGGTTTGTTGGTTCCTGTAATATGATTATTCAAATAGGCTTCCGCTCCACTATAAATAAAGCAACCATCACGTACATACAAGAAGTGCAAAGTGCATGAAAGAATATAAGAGCTTTGCTGGGGCAACAACACAGACACGCCCAAAAGCAAGAGCAAAAGCGATAGAAGACTCCTCGGAGCCAAAGGTTTAATGGCTAGGGAGCGAAGCGGGTTGGCGGCCTGCCACTAGAAGATCATCAATCATGCCCCCTAGCCGATCCTTGTCGCGCTGCCACTGCTGCAAGAAGGCCAAAAATTTAAACACTGAGCCAGAAGCACGCCGCAGAAAGACCTGCTCGATAAGGTGCAACCATAGGCCTCCCCCTAAGAATCCGCCACACCCATCGCAACATGAGGGCCACATTCATGTGATGTGACGCTAGAATACCCAGGCCCCTCTGGTCCTTAGGGAAGCAGATATCAGCCTACTTCACCATATGGTACTTTTGGCGCCCATTGGCTGCCTGCCAGAAGCACCGTGATAGATCCTCGTCGAAGGCGCTATGCACTCCCTCTGGAAGAATATACAACCCCATCATATACATGGGGAGGCTAGAGAGGAGTCTATGAGCATGGATTTGCTCCCGTTTAGGTGAACCTTCCA
>NC_041387.1:110599207-110620467 GCF_002162155.2 Triticum dicoccoides | reverse complement strand
ACAAGCGGGTCAAGTCCCCGATCAGGGTCGGCATCCTCAGGTAGGTGATTGGGAAAGAGAACTTGCAATTAAGGTTGTTTGCAATCCGCTGCTGCTACTCGGGCAGGTACCCCACGACCACGACCTTGCTTTTACCGAAGTTGATCTTGAGTTCCGACATGGCCTCAAAGCAGAGGATGAGGAACTTAAGATTGATAATATCTAGTTTGACCCCTCCACCATGATCATGGTTTTATCTGCATACTGGAGGTGGGTCACCACCTCCAGAGATAATGTGCCCAACCACACCATTGATGTGGCCGGCTATCTTAGCCTTCTTCTAGGTAGCCGCTTGGGCGTCAACCGCAGGGTTAAAGAGGAGGGGGAGACGGGCCTGCCTTCCACACCCCGCGCGAAGACCTAAAATAGGGACCCACTTTCCCATTAATATTGATAGTACTCTACAATAATTTCAGTGTCATTTTGCCTTTTAGTTTGTATTGACAAGCAAATGGCTAATCAACTTTCTGGATGCCTTGTTGCATCCTTAGGTGAAAATGGTAAAACTGGTTCTGATGCAGAAAATCTTTCTGATATTGATGATGCGGAGGTACTTATCCATGAGATGTTGTAACAGACTAATTATCGCATCCCTAGTTAGAGCCTGAGATATGGCCATTCTTTCTGATTTCCTGTAATTAATATTTGGTAAATTTGCAGGTTGACGGTTATCTTCACAGTGAAGAAGAAACACAAACCAAAAAGATTATCTGGGAGGAAATGAACAAAGAATACCTAGAGGTACTTATCATCATGAGGCAGTTTCTTGTTCTGACAAGAGGGTGTAAATATCTGCTGACCTCTTTTACAGGAACAAGCTGCAAAGGAAGCTTTAGCGGCTGAACTGGCAGCTAGAGGTGTATCTGTTGGAGAGGGACGGCAGAAGGTATGAAATGTTTTAGTGTAGCCCAAGTGTCCTTTGCACACATCTTCCTCAAAACTATTTTTGGTACAGTTCATGATTAGCCAGGGATGTTTTCTTTAATGTAGAAACGAAAACGTAATGAAGACAAGAACTCCACACCTGCTGAAACACCAGCAGAAGCAACATACAACATGTTGAAACGAAAGGTACTGGACATTTTGTGCAGCCATAGACATCCAAAATATACGTCGCCATGTGACTATTATAGTTACATGTTAAACTTTGCGCGCAAACGAGCTAACATTTAGTATGTAACATTGCTCCTTTTGCAGGGACTTGGGTCTAAAGTCAATGTTGAAGCTGTTAGTGGATTGTACAAGGTATGTTTTTGCCTTTTATGTTCACTGGAGCTTGATGTATCCTAAAATTTTCATACAATGTTCTTTTATTATCCAGCCCAAGTGTTTCCCCATCTCATCCAAACTAATAAGAGGAATATCTTGTTTACTTATTATATTTCCTGCCATTCAAATGCTTACTGAGATTTTGCGTGCAGATTGAAGACGAAGATGGGAAAGCAAATGGCAAAGATGACATGCACTTCGACGAGCATTATGAAGAGGATACTGGTTATGGTGAAACATTTGATGTCAGTTATGATTATGGTCACGATGCTGATTACAACAACGATGGCTACGTTGATGATGGTGGTGGTGGAGCCTATGAGGATTACCATGACGCTGATTACTAGTAGCATTCTTCCACAGAGTGGCAATCTGAGCAACAAGATCTATTCAGAATATCGAGACAGAACAAATATTTTTTTTTCATTCTACCTATATTCTTCATCTATACAAGATAATTTTTCATTTTATAGGAAATGAGGTTTCATTTTACCTAATTATAGGGAAACAACTCGTGCGATACGCCCCGCCTCGTGTGCCTCTCCGAGCAATGTTTTTTTTCAGCATGTGAGGACAGCGAACATGGCCAAAATGTTTATTTCAAATGGACAATGTGGATTGTGGAGTAAGATTCCTTATTGCATGCTACTGACTGGATATTGACCATGTCGATGTTGAGTCGGATTGTCCCCAGGACCCAGGTGATTAACAGCATCAAGGATGACCCATGCATATGGCTCTATCATCGAAGAGGCATTGCTCCTGCTGCTCCCTCTTTCTACATTGCCAGTTGGTTAGTCATTTCCTTTCTTAGTCATGTCTCAGTTGGTTGCACTCTTTTTATTTTTTGGCTTGTTTGTCACTATTCATTTTTAAATCATTAGTCATTCTTCAGTATGATCAAAATGATGGATTAATCTGATCATATTGTTAGATCTGAAAACTGTAGCACACGTAGTTGGGATCTATCTTTTTGGACAGCAGTCAGTGTCGTAGCTGAGCAGTTTTTCTCTTTGCTTCAGGACAAACTGCACATTTTCTTTAGCTCTGAAACTGCCTGCAGCTCACATGGTGTACCTTCTTAGCTTCTAAGCTCTGAAACAGCACTCCTAGCTCTTCTTATGTTCTTCTCTTCGGCACCTTGTATCCGTTGGGCATTTGGAGCTTTATTAACTTGAAAAAAACTTGAAAAGGTAAGAAGGATGAACATTACATCTCCATGTCCCTAAAATCCAAGTTCCTCTCTGGCCTAACCAAACAGTCTCGGGAGCATGAGGATGAGCACAATGACATTTTTTATCTCTTCACTCCTTCCTCCCATCCCAGTGATCCCATAACTAACTCGCACCTAACACACACACACACACACACACACACACACACACACACACACACACCAAAAACTCTAGATTATCCTAGGACCGCAGCAAACACGACAGAGTTCACACCAGCTTGTATCCTTTATGTTGTATATATACTAGAAGATGAGGCTGCAGCTCACAGGAAATTGTGGAAGTTTTCTCTGTTACTCAGTGTTATTTATTTCCTCAGTTTATCAATTTATCTTCAGTCATATCCAGTGTCTTCAGTTTATCAATTTTTCTTCAGTCATATTCAGTGTTATTTGTTCAGTCATATGTCATATTCAGTGTAAATTATTTAGTCATACTCGCTGTTATTTCTTCAGTCATATTCAGTGTTCCTCCCAGTCCCCTTCTTCCTGCTTGGATCCTCGTTTTCCTCCACTTACACCGGTAAAAGGTACAGATCTCTGTCCGTCGTTTTGGTTTCCAGGCGAAAATAACTCTTGGCATGTAAATTACACCCGGAAATTTAATACACGTGTATTAAATTACATCTATACCAAGCGCAGCCTTAGTGTTTTTGCCTATCAGTGTGTTGTTCTTTCATTTCCCAAGGCTATCTTCTCTGCATCCCTGTGTTGGCCTTACCAACGCTTCTTTGTACGCAGGCTTTTCATCCGCCCGTTTTTATTTTTCATCAAGCAAGTCTAACTTGAGGTCCACATGTGGCGGTGCCACATGAAACGTCGAAGAGGGCACAGCGTCGAAGAAGCACTGCTCCTGCTGCTCCCTCTTTTTCTACATCAAGCAAGTCATCTCTCAGTTAGCTGCACTATGACTGAAGAAAAATTGATTGCCATAATTCCTTTTTAAATCACTATTTTAATTTGTGTAGCTTGTTTGCCATAATTCCTTTTAAAATCACTAGTCATTCTTCAGTATGATCAAAATGCTGCACTAATCTGATCATGCTGCTCATTGTTCTTAGATCTGAAAACCGTAGCTCACATAGTTGGGGCCTTGAATGCACGGATACTTCAGTCGACCAGCGTATCAGTATCGGATACCGTATCTGATACCGATACGCCCCGTACGTATCCCTTGAGTATCCGAGAATAAATGATTTAAAACAATTACGATACTTGAAGGATACTTTGTCAGTACGTTTTGGATACTTTTTCAGCCTAGGTAAGAGCCCACTCAGCCCAGTTAAGAGGCAACCAGCAACCCTAGTGCCCCGATGCCCCCCATCCTTTCCCTCACTGCGTCTTTCCTCCCTCCCATGCTCACACCAGGCGGCGGCTGTGTCCCCAGCGGCAGCTCACCCAGGTCCCAGGGCCAGTGACCGGCTCCTCCTCCTCACCTCACCAACATCCCCTATCACGCAACATCCATCCTCCTCACCAACGTCCCCTCTCACGCAGTAGCCATGTATGTACACTTCTCATTTCTCTTGCCCATCCAAGCTCATCTCCTCTTCTTTCTTCTCTGATCTCTGAAGATCTCATATTCTCATCTCCCCAGACTGCTTTGAGTAGCTACAACGTATCCGTATTGGCACTTTTTTGAAATGACGAATTTACGTATCTGAATTGGCCCGATACTGATACCCGTATCCGTATCGGTGCATTCGAGGTTGGGGCGCTTTCTTTTTAGACAGCAGCGAGTGTTGTAGGTTGTAGCTGAGCAGTTTTTCTTTTTCTTCAGTATAGAAACTACACATTCTCTTTAGCTCTGAAAGTGCATGCAGCTCAAATGGTTGTGCCTTCTTAGCTCTGAAAATGCAGCTCAAATGGTTGGGATCTAACCTTTTTCTTAGCAGACAGTCATTGTTGTCCTATCTAGTTCTACTCAGACCTTGTTCTCTTGGGCACAACCAAACAGTCAGTGTTTCAGGGCATTGACTGAAGAATGTAGCTGAAATGATAGGACACCACTAACAGTCAGTATTTTAGGGCATTTGGAGCTTTTATTAACTTAAAGCTGGGGTAATGCCTTGCATCCTTTTTTAAAAACCCTTGAAATGTACTTCCTCTGTTTCAAATTACTCGTTGCTGAAATGGATGTATCTAAACTAAAATACATCTAGATACATCCATTCATGCGACAAGTAATTCAGAATGGAGGGAGTAAGAAGGATGAACATTACATCTCATCTCTCTAAAATTCAAATTCCTCTCTGGCCTAACCAAACCCTCTCGGGAGGAAGAGGATGAGCACCATGGCATTTTTTATCTCTTCACTCCTTCCTCCCATCCCAGTGACCCATCACTAACTCGTGCCTAACACACACAGACACACGCGCGCGCGCACACACGCACGCGCACACGCACCAAAAACTCTGGATTACCCTAGGACCTCAAACATGGAAACAAGAGTTCACTCACACCAGCTTGTATCCGGTGACCCACACATTGGCCGGAGGGCCGGGCTGCACGTACCCAAACCTGACGCTCCTCCCGGGGCGCAGCGCCCGCAGCCACCTCCGTGGAACGTACCCGTACCGCGCCTTGTCGAGGCCCCAGAGCCGGCCGTCGAGCTCCGAGACGCCGAGGTGGAGCCCCCGCACCGTCTTCCGGGACCTGTTGGTCACCGTGACCGAGTACCTATGGTAGGTCCTGCGCCTGATCGCCCATGTCCTCGTCACGTTCTGCTCGACTTCAAGGTGAGGATGCCGACGATGAGCCGGCCGTGACGTGCGGTTTGCAGCCACCTGCGGGAGCGACTGGTACTCGTCCAGCCCGCCGCAGGCGCCGGCGAGGCGGGCGAGGACGCCGAGCAGCGGCGCGCTGTTGTAGGTGGCCGCCTCGGTCTGCTCGTAGTTGTTCCGCTCGTCGGCGAAGTCGTCGTACTCGTCGGGGCCCCCGACGATGGCGCCGTCGAGAATGTTGGGGTTGACGGCCTGCTTGTTGTACCAGCTGGAGTAGCCCTCCTGGCAGCTCACGAACGACGGGTCGGTCCTCACCGACACGATGGAGGCGCCCCGGTGGTGCACCTGCCGCGGGTAGTTCAGCCCGTACCCCACCATGTAGCTCGTCGCCCTCGGGTTGTCGCCCAGGATGTAGTTCACCTGGGACTTTACAAACGCGAGGATCTCGAAGGGCTGCGCGGCGCCGCCAGGGCAGCGCACGGCGCCCCTGCCGGCCACCGTGGCGTAGTCGGCGTACACCGTCAGCAAGAAGGACGCGCTGGTGACGAACTGGAGGTTGTTCCACCTCTGGTGGTACATGACGCCGCCGGGGGTCCTCGGGACGTTGACGGCACCCTTGCCGACGCACGAGCACACGAAGAACTCGGCGTTCTGCCGGTACCTTTGCAGCGCCTTCGCGTGCTCGCCGGCTCTGCCCTGAAGCAGGAACTGCACAGCACATCATCACGGTACATGAGTCAGGCAGGTCAGATGAACTTCTTTTGCCGAACTGGAGTAGTTAACCAAAGCAAGGTAGGTACCTTGGCTGCCAGTACTTGCACGCCGGGGTATTTGACGTCCCAGCCGAACTGGTTGATGGACCAGCCCGTGCCGCCCAGAGCGTCGCCGTTGCGCGCGAGGTACTCGAGGTAGAACCGCTCCTCCGTCGCCTCGAACAGCCACGCCGCCGCCCACAGCAGCTCATCCTGCACCGCACCATCATCACATTGTTGAAAGGAATATGTCTCACCATCTGATAGATGTCAACATCTGGTTTCAGCGAGAGTTGCTTATTACACCGTATCCGCTGAACGACCCGTAGTAATTCCGCGCCACAGTGATGCTGGTATCGTACTTCCCCCGGTACTTGTCGGCGAATTCGAACAGCTGAGCGAGCATATCAAAGAATCAGACAGAGTAATTGTAAACCTATATATGCAGTTCTTGTCAGATTTCTTCAAGTTCAGTCAGATCAGACTGCGGAATTGGAATCGGGCCAAAATATACCCACCTGCTTAGAATGTTCAAGGAGCAGGTTGGCGTAACCCGGATAAGTGGTGCGGAAGACCATCGACGCGGCTGCCATTGCCGCTGCCGTCTCTCCGGCCAGGTCGGACCCGGGATTCTGGGGATCAACGCGGAACGCCTGGCGGCTCGTCGTCATGTCCTCGGGCCGCTGCCAGCAGGTGTGATCCGTGTCGCCGTCGCCGACCTCACCGTACAGCACGTTGGGCTCGGGGTGCGCCTTGATGAAGTAGTCCGTGCCCCACTTGACGGCGTCCATGGCGTTCTTGAGCTCGCCGGAGGCGGCCATCTGCTTGCCGTACTCGAGGATGCTCCAGGACATCATGGTCACCGTGAACGCCATGGGCAACCCGAACTTGACGTTGTCCCCTGCGTCGTAATACCCTCCCACAAGATCGACCTGAATGAAACGATAGATAAAAGATAGCGGGGACACTCCATCAGAAGAAAGCATCGCAATGGCAGTGGTTCATCAAGTTCGTTACACACATAGGAAGGAGCATAAACAAATGGCATTATGTTTTGATCAGTGCTAGTATGTACTAGTACCTCCTTTCCAAAATAATTGAAGTTCTTGGGTTCTCTTAAGTCAAACTTGTTTAAGTTTGATCAAGTCTATAGAAAAATATATTAACATCTAGAACACCAAATCAGTCAGTCCCATGAGATTATTTATGAAATATATATTTGTACTATTTTTACGTATATCGTGTTGTAGATCTTACCACATTTTTCAAGAGTTGGCCGAACTTAAACAAGTTTGACTTAGGATTAGGACAAAACTAAAACTTCAGTCATTTTGAAACGAAGGGATGGGAGTAGGTAAAAGAAAAGATGTATACGTACTCCGTTGGCCTTGCCATCAAAGAGGCCGGAGCTGGCTCTCCAGGTGACCCTCTGGTCAGGAGGGAGCGCCCCGGATCTCTGAGCCTCGAAGTAGAGGAGGCTCTTCTTCAACGCCATGGCATAGTCATGTCCAGAAGCAAGCTTCGCCATTGACGCCAGTGCCAGGAGACCGAAGATGGCAGCAGCGACGGCATGGGCGGCACTACTGTTCCTGGCCATTGCAGTGCACCAACAAGAATATGGTTGGTTTGGCTTTGGAGGGAGTTGTGCAATAGCTCAAAAGGGCGCCTCTTTATACACACCCACGACATGCTGCCGCAGGTCTACCTTTATCATCTCTCAGTCTCACTACGTACTCTTTTTCTTTGGGGTAAAGCTTGAGAGTGGCATAGGGATGTGCATAAAAGACGGTCATGTGACTGACGCCCTCCTAATCACGTACTAGTACATGAATTTTGATTATTACCAAGAGGAGAGCTTTACAAGCACGTCCGACATGCATGCATTGCATGGGAGCAGCTAGCAGGAATTGAATATGCAATGCACGGCAGCATATACGCAGTGGGAATAGACAGTTTCACACATGATCTCTCAAATTTTTGTTTGCATGCTCTCTAATTTAGCTTGGAAATCGTGTGGTTCTGTTTGTTTTTTACCCTAGGATCTCACCGTTTTCCCCTTTTCCCTGGTTCATCATGTGTGTAAACAAAAAAAGTTGACGGCGCGGCATGGCACGGCGAGCTCAGTTAATCAGGCCGCTGATTTTGGCAGCACTAACAGAGGTTCCATCCGGCACCAAGTCCGCGCGCCGCAACCTTTTGTGTGCACTACCGTAGGATGCGCCGGGAACAGGGACGGCCGGCCGGAATAGACGCATGCACACTGTCGTCGACCGTCGTTGCTGAATACCCTCTTGTCTTGTCTGGCCTTGTATGTGCTAACCTGGGTAAACGAGCCTGTTATATTGTTATTATTTTCCGCGAGAAAGCCTGCTTACTTATGGTCTTGATTAGTATCCTCATTTGATTATAACATGCATGTGTGTGTGTGTGTGGCACTGTTGATATGTGCAAAAAGATAAAGAAAATGCATCTCTCCTCGAGCATGCTTATGCAAGTGATGCACTCCTTTTGTTTCAAGAGCGAGAAACCACAACCAAATAAACAGGCCGTGATCACCAAGGCTCCGAGCAGAAAAGAGAGGAACAAAAGCAAAAGTTCCCGGTTGGGATCATGTCTGTGTAGAGAGATGCAGGGCACAGAAAGGCAAAGACCAGCAAAAGTAAAGTCCAAAGCACGGATAAGGCGGGAGGAACCCGCGATTGGCGGATGGTTTTGTTATTATGAATCTCAATCTATCTCCCATACATCTTTATTTATTTAAGTCAAACAAACAAACAAACTGGCCCAGCGAAAAAGAATAGAGAAACAGAATTAATCAAATTAGTACTCCGGATAGATCCTGGCCACCTCGTTTGCATGAAATTAAAGGGTTGAACGGGAGAATATCTGGTGCACCGGTGCTTCTGATGCTACCGGTGCACCGAAATCATGTTGCACATTTTTAAATGTTCAAAAATTCTGAAGAAAGTTTAGCACATTCCCACAACATAAATGTATGATGTCACAAAATTTCAAGTCAAAATACGAAGCATGGCCATAAAACAAAAATGACAAATTCAACACTGAATAGTACACAATGTAAGTTGGGCTTTAGATTTGGCCCATTATCACATTGGTTTAAAAAATTTCATTTTTGTATCTCAAGAATTATTTCAAATTTTGATACAAATTTTGGTGACAACATACATTGATGTTGTGGTAATGTGCTAGATTTTTTTAGTTTTTTTTGAAATATTCTATGGCATCTGGTGCACCGGTAGCACCACAAGTGTGGGTGCACCGGATATGTTCTACCCTACATGAAGTCGAACAATGCAAATACTAGTGTTTCACATGAAAATAAAGTAAAATAATGCAGGTGTTCTAGTGTACTTAAGTACACATATAAAATATAGGGAAATTTGTATTTTGGAGATATAAAGCACGACCTCTTAACAAATGCGCTCCATGGCCTTGGTCGATATGACTTGGGCGACCGTGTGTTCTGATTCACTGGGACTCGGAAGGCTCTTGATTATTCGCGTCCGCGAGTAGAAGTTGCATGCCATCTCCGATTAAGCCGCTACAACAATTGTTGTCTTTAGATCTCGCCTTCCCAGTATGCTTAGTGTAGACGATGGTGTTGTTGTTGTGAACTGGAAGAGAAGAGCAGAATGCCGGTCGCTAAGGCTATGCTCACCTGCAACCTTCCGCCTTGTCATTGTCTAATGACGTGTGAACGGCCTTCACCTCGTCGATCACTGAGCTAATGATGTTTGCTTGTCGGTGTCGGGCTGGGTGAAATACATTTGCTATAAATTTTGGCAGCATAACGCGTTAGAAGAAACACGCACTAGAATCGCACATTTTGTATTTCACATTGAAGGAAACAACAACTTGGCCATTACAACAACACTATAGAGGCCAAGCATGATGCAGCTATGCTGTACATTGCTACACCAAGTCACCCGCCATCACTTATCAACAATACATGTATGGACTCACTATAAGATAACACTTCTCTCTTGGTGGTGCCTCTGCTTCAAGTCTGAAAACATTTCTCTTGATCATGTCTCCCTTCTCTTGGTGGCCGCCAAATTATATTAGGAGGGGAACTATCTTCTCGCCTTTCACAACTAGCAAGCAGCTCTTTGTCTCAGCAAAACAAAGAAAAAACTGCCAATACATGTTAAGTTGCATGCCAAACTAACTAAAAGCAACAAGAAACTATGCAGTCTGTTCTTCTTATGCCACACAAGCATGCAATATCCAGTTATGTTATGACCAAGCTAAATAACAAAAAGCTTTAAACTGTTGGGGAACGTAGTATAAATTCAAAATTTTCCTACGTGTCACCAAGATCTATCTATGGAGAAACCAGCAACGAGGGGAAGGAGAGTGCATCTACATACCCTTGTAGATCGCTAAGCGGAAGCGTTCAAGAGAACGGGGTTGAAGGAGTCGTACTCGTCGTGATCCAAATCACCGGAGATCCTAGTGCCGAACGGACGGCACCTCCGCGTTCAACACACGTACAGCCCGGTGACGTCTCTCATGCCTTGATCCAGCAAGGTGAGAGGGAGAGGTTGAGGAAGACTCCATCCAGCAGCAGCACAACGGCGTGGTGGTGATAGAGGAGCGTGGTAGTCCAGCAGGGCTTCGCCAAGCACCGCGAGATATGAGGAGAAAGAGAGGTAGGGCTGCGCCAACAGGAGAAGAAACTCGTGTGTTGGGCAGCCCCCACACCTCAAGTATTTATAGGGGGAGGGGAGGGGGCTGCGCCCCCTCTAGGGTTTCCTCCCCAGGGGTGGCGGCAGCCCCCAGATCCCATCTGGGTGGCGGCCAGAAGGGGAGAGGGGTGAGGCGCACCTAGGGTGGGCCTTAGGGCCCATCTGCCCTAGGGTTTGCCCCCTTCCCCCACTTCCCTGTGCCTTGGGCCCTGTGGGGGGGGGGGGGCGCACCAGCCCACCTGGGGCTGGTCCCCTCCCACACTTGGTCCATGAAGCCCTCTGGGGTTGGTGGCCCCACTTGGTGGACCCTCGGGACCCTCCCGGTGGTCCCGGTACGTTACCGGAAAAACCCGAAACTTTTCCGGTGACCAAAACAGGACTTCCCATATATAAATCTTTACCTCCGGACCATTCTGGAACTCCTCGTGATGTCCGGGATCTTATCCGGGACTCCGAACAACATTCGGTAACCACATACAAACTTCCTTTATAACCCTAGCGTCGTCGAACCTTAAGTGTGTAGACCCTACGGGTTCGGGAACCATGCAGACATGACCGAGACGTTCTCCGGTCAATAACCAACAGCGGGATCTGGATACCCATGTTGGCTCCCACATGTTCCACGATGATCTCATCGGATGAACCACGATGTCAAGGACTCAATCGATCCCGTATACAATTCCCTTTGTCTAGCGGTATTGTACTTGCCCGAGATTCGATCGTCGGTATACCGATACCTTGTTCAATCTCGTTACCGGCAAGTCTCTTTACTCGTTCCGTAATACATCATCCCGTGATCAACCCTTTGATCACATTGTGCACATTATGATGATGTCCTACCGAGTGGGCCCAGAGATACCTCTCCGTTAACCGGAGTGACAAATCCCAGTCTCGATTCGTGCCAACCCAATAGACACTTTCGGAGATACCTGTAGTGCACCTTTATAGCCACCCAGTTACGTTGTGACGTTTGGTACACCCAAAGCATTCCTACGGTATCCGGGAGTTGCACAATCTCATGGTCTAAGGAAATGATACTTGACATTAGAAAAGCTTTAGCATACGAACTACGATCTTTGTGCTAGGCTTAGGATTGGGTCTTGTCCATCACATCATTCTGCTAATGATGTGATCCCGTTATCAACGACATCCAATGTCCATGGTCAGGAAACCGTAACCATCTATTGATCAACGAGCTAGTTAACTAGAGGCTTACTAGGGACACGGTGTTGTCTATGTATCCACACATGTATCTGAGGTTCCTATCAATACAATTATGGCATGGATAATAAACGATTATCATGAACAAGGAAATATAATAATAACTAATTTATTATTGCCTCTAGGGCATATTTCCAACAGTCTCCCACTTGCACTAGAGTCAATAATCTAGTTCACATCGCTATGTGATTAACACTCACAGGTCACATCGCCATGTGACCAACATCCAAAGAGTTTACTAGTGTCATTAAACTAGTTCACATCATCATGTGATTAAGACTCAATGAGTTCTGGGGTTTGATCATGTTTTGCTTGTAAGAGAGGTTTTAGTCAACGGGTCTGCAACATTCAGATCCAATGTACTTCGCAAATCTCTAGGTCATATTGTAAATGCTGCTTCCACGCTCCACTTGGAGCTTTTCCAAATGGTCGCTCCACTATACGTATCCGGTTTGCTACTCAGAGTCATTCGGATAGGTGTTTAAAGCTTGCATCGTCGTAACCCTTTACGCCGAACTCTTTATCACCTCCATAATCGAGAAACAAATCCTTATTCCTCTAAGGATAATTTTGACCGCTATCTGGTGATCCACTCCTTGATCACCTTTGTACCCTCTTGCCAGACATGTGGCAAGGCACACATCAGGTGCGGTACATAGCATACTGTAGAGCCTACGTCTGAAGCATAGGGGACGACATTCGTCCTTTCTCTCTCTTCTGTCGTGGTCGAGCTTTAACTCTTAACTTCATACCTTACATCTCAGGCAAGAACTCCTTCTTTGACTGATCCATCTTGAACACCTTCAAGATCATGTCAAGGTATATGCTCATTTGAAAGTACCATTAAGCGGTTTTGATCTATCCTCACAGATCTTGATGCTCAATGTTCAAGTAGCTTAATTCAGGGTTTCCATTGAAAAACACTTTTCAAACAACCCTATATGCTTTACAGAAAATTCTACATCATTTCTGATCAACAATATGTCAACAACATATACTCATCAGAAATTCTATAGTGCTCTCACTCACTTCTTTGGAAATACAAGTTTCTCATAAACTTTGTATAATCCAAAATCTTTGATCATCTTATCAAAGTACATATTCCAACTCCGAGATGCTTACTCCAGTCCATGGAAGGATCGCTGGAGCTAGCATACCTTTTAGCATCCTTAGGATCGACGAAACCTTTCTGATTGTATCACATGCAACCTTTCCTTACGAAAACTGGTAAGGAAACTCGTTTTGACATCCGTCTGCCAGATTTCCTAAATGCAGCTAATGCTAATATGATTCCAACGGACTTAAGCATCGCTACGGATGAGAAAAACTCATCGTAGTCAACTCCTTGAACTTGTGAAAAACTCTTCGCCAAAAGTCGAGCTTCATAGACGGTGACATTACCGTCCACGTCCGTCTTCTTCTTAAAGATCCATTTATCTCAATGGCTTGCCGATCATTGGGCAAGTCCACCAAAGTCCATGCTTTGTTCTGATACATGGATCCTATCTCGGATTTCATGGCTCCTAACCATTTGTCGGAATTTGGGCCCACCATCGCTTCTCCATAGCTCATAGGTTCATTGTTGTCCAGCAACATGACCTTCAAGACAGGATCACCGTACCACTCCGAAGCAGTACGCGTCCTTATCGTCCTACGAGGTTCGGTAGTGACTTGATCCGAAACTTCATGATCACTATCATAAGCTTCTACTTCAATTGGTGTAGGCACCACAGGAACAACTTCCTGTGCCCTGCTACATACTTGTTGAAGTGATGGTTCAATAACCTCATCAAGTCTCCACCATCCTCCTACTCAATTTTCGAGACAAACCTTTCCTCGAGAAAGGACCCGATTCAAGAAACAATCCCTATTGCTTTCGGATCTGAATTAGGAGGTATACCCAATTGTTTTGGGTGTCCTATGAAGATGCATTTTATCCGCTTTGGGTTCGAGCTTATCAACCTGAAACTTTTTCACATAAGCGTCGCAGCCCCAAACTTTTAAGAAACGACAACTTAGGTTTCTCCAAACCATAGTTCAAACGGTGTCGTCTCAACGGAATTACGTGGTGCCCTATTTTAAAGTGAATGTGGTTGTATCTAATGCCTAACCCATGAACGATAGTGGTAATTCGATAAGAGACATCATGGTACGCACCATATCCAATAGGGTGAGAACTATGAAGTTCGGACACACCATCACACTATGGTGTTCCAGGCGGTATTAATTGTGAAACAATTTCCTCAATATCTTAATTGCGTGCCAAAGCTCGTAACTCAGATACTCATCTCTATGATCATATCATAGACATTTTATCCTCTTGTCACAATGATCTTCAACTTCACTCTGAAATTACTTGAACCATTCAATAATTCAGACTTGTGTTTCATCAAGTAAATATACTCAACATCTACTCGAATCATCTGTGAAGTGAGAACATAACGATATTCATTGCATGCCTCAGCACTCATTGGACCGCACACATCAAAATGTGTTACTTCCAACAGGTTGCTATCTTGTTCCATCGTACTGAAAACGAGGCTTTTCAGTCATCTTGCCCATGTGGTATGATTTGCATATCTCAAGTGATTCAAAATCAAGTGAGTCCAAATGATCCATCTGCATGGAGTTTCTTCATGCGTATACACCAATAGACATGGTTTGCATGTCTCAAACTTTTCAAAAAGAGTGAGTCCAAAGATCCATCAACATGGAGCTTCTTCATGCATTTTATACCAATATGACTTACATGGCAGTGCCACAAGTAAGTGGTACTATCATTACTATCTTATATTTTTGGCATGAAAATGTGTATCACTATGATCGAGATTTCATAAACCATTCCTTTAGGTGCAAGACCATTGAAGGTATTATTCAAATAAATAGAGTAACCATTATTCTCCTTAAATGAATAACCGTATTGCGATAGACATAATCCAATCATGTCTATGCTCAACGCAAACACCAAATGACAATTATTCAGGTTTAATACTAATCTTGATGGTAGAGGGAGCGTGCGATGTTTGATCACATCAAAATTGGAAACACTTCCAACACATATCGTCATCTCTCCTTTAGCTAGTCTCCGTTTATTCCGTAGCTCTTTTATTTCGAGTTACTAACACTTAGCAACCGAATCGGTATCTTAATACCCTGGTGCTACTAGGAGTACTAGTAAAGTACACCTTAACATAATGTATATCCAATATATACTTCTATCGACCTTGCCAGCCTTCTCATCTACCAAGTATCTAGGGTAATGCTGCTCCAGTGGTTGTTCCCCTTATTACAGAAGCACTTAGTCTTGGGTTTGGGTTCAACCTTGGGTTTCTTCACTAGAGCAGCAGCTGATTTGCCGTTTCATGAAGTATCCCTTCTTGCCCTTGCCCTTCTTGAAACTAGTGGTTTCACCAACCATCAACAATTGATGCTCCTTCTTGATTTCTACTTTTGCGGTGTCAAACATCGCGAATACCTCAAGGATCATCATATGTATCCCTAATATGTTATAGTTCATCACGAAGCTCTAGCAGCTTGGTGGCAATGACTTTGGAGAAACATCACTATCTCATCTGGAAGATCAACTCCCACTCGATTCAAGTGATTGTTGCACTCAGACAATCTGAGCACAAGCTCATCGACTGAGCTTTCTCCCTTAGTTTGCAGGCTAAGAAAATCGTCGGAGGTCTCATACCTCTTGACGTGGGCACGAGCCTGAAATCCCAATTTCAGCCCTCGAAACATCTCATATGTTCCGCGATGTTTTGAAAACGTCTCTGGTGCCTCTACTCTAAACCATTTAACTGAACTATCATGTAGTTATCAAAACGTGTATGTCCGATGTTCGCAACATCCACAGACGACGTTTGGGGTTTGCACACTGAGCGGTGCATTAAGGACATAAGCTTTCTACTGATCGCATAATCGCTACTATCAACTTTCAACTATATTTTCTCTAGGAACATATCTAAACAGTGGAAGTAAAGCGCAAGCTTATGACATAATTTGCAAAGATCTTTTGACTATGTTCAGGATAATTAAGTTCATCTTATGAACTCCCACTCAGATAGACATCCCTCTAGTCATCTAAGTGATTACATGATCCGAGTCAACTAGGCCATGTCCGATCATCACGTGAGACGGACTAGCCATCATCGGTGAACATCTTCATGTTGATCGTATCTACTATACGACTCATGCTCGACCTTTCGGTCTCTTGTGTTCCGAGGCCATGTCTGTACATGCTAGGCTCGTCAAGTTAACCTAAGTGTTTCACGTGTGTAAATCTGGCTTACACCCATTGTATGTGAACGTAAGAATCTATCACACCCGATCATCACACGGTGCTTCGAAACGACGAACTTTCGCAACGGTGCACAGTTAGGGGGAACACTTTCTTGAAATTTTAATGAGGGATCATCTTATTTACTACCGTCGTCCTAAGCAAATAAGATGCATAAACATGATAAACATCACATGCAATCAAATAGTGACATGATATGGCCAATATCATTTTGCTCCTTTTGATCTCCATCTTCGGGGCTCCATGATCATCGTCGTCACCGGCATGACAGCATGATCTCCATCATCATGATCTCCATCATCGTGTCTCCATGAAGTTGTCTCGCCAACTTATTACTTCTACTACTATGGCTACCGGTTAGCAATAAAGTAAAGTAATTACATGGCGTTGTTCAATGACACGCAGGTCAAACAATAAATAAAGACAACTCCTATGGCTCCTGCCGGTTTTCATACTCATCGACATGCAAGTCGTGATTCCTATTACAAGAACATGATCAATCTCATACATCACATATCATTCATCACATTCTTCATGGCCATATCACATCACATAACATACCCTGCAAAAACAAGTTAGACGTCCTCTAATTGTTGTTTGCATATTTTACGTGGCTGCTATGGGTTTCTAGCAAGAACATTTCTTACCTACGCAAAACCACAACGTGATATGCCAATTGCTATTTACCCTTCATAAGGAACCTTTTCATCGAATCTGTTCCGACTAAAGTGGGAGATACTGGCACCCGCTAGCCACCTTATGCACCAAGTTCATGTCAGTCGTTGGAACCTGTCTCACGTAAGTGTACGTGTAAGGTCGGTCCGGGCCGCTTCATCCCACAATACCGTCGAAACAAGATTGGACTAGTAACGGTAAGCATATTGAACAAAATCAACGCCCACAACAACTTGTGTTCTACTCATGCATAGAAACTACGCATAGACCTAGCTCTGATACCACTGTTGGGGAACGTAGCAGAAATTCAAAATTTTCCTACGTGTCACCAAGATCTATCTATGGAGAAACCAACAATGAGGGGAAGGAGAATTCATCTACATACCCTTGTAGATCATTAAGCGAAGGCGTTCAAGAGAACGGGGTTGAAGGAGTCGTACTCGTCGTGATCCAAATCACCGGAGATCCTAGTGCCGAACGGACGGCACCTCCGCGTTCAACACACGTACAGCCCGGTGACGTCTCCCATGCCTTGATCCAGCAAGGTGAGAGGGAGAGGTTGAGGAAGACTCCATCCAGCAGCAGCATAACGGCGTGGTGGTGATGGAGGAGCGTGGTAGTCCAGCAGGGCTTCGCCAAGCACCGCGAGATATGAGGAGAAAGAGAGGTAGGGCTGCGCCAACAGGAGAAGAAACTCGTGTGTTGGGCAGCCCCCACACCTCAAGTATTTATAGGGGGAGGGGAGGGGGCTGCGCCCCCTCTAGGGTTCCCTCCCCAGGGGTGGAGGCAGCCCCCAGATCCCATCTGGGTGGCGGCCAGAAGGGGAGAGGGGTGAGGCGCACCTAGGGTGGGCCTTAGGGCCCATCTGCCCTAGGGTTTGCCCCCTTCCCCCACTTCCCTGCGCCTTGGGCCCTGTGGGGGGGCGCACCAGCCCACCTGGGGCTGGTCCCCTCCCACACTTGGCCCATGAAGCCCTCTAGGGTTGGTGGCCCCACTTGGTGGACCCCCCGGGACCCTCCCGGTGGTCCTGGTACGTTACCGGAAAAACCCGAAACTTTTCCGGTGACCAAAACAGGACTTCCCATATATAAATCTTTACCTCCGGACCATTTCGGAACTCCTCGTGACATCCGAGATCTCATCCGGGACTCTGAACAACATTCGGTAACCAGATACAAACTTCCTTTATAACCCTAGCGTCATCGAACCTTAAGTGTGTAGACCCTACGGGTTCGGGAACCATGCAGACATGACCAAGACGTTCTCCGGTCAATAACCAACAGCGGGATCTGGATACCCATGTTGGCTCCCACATGTTCCACGATGATCTCATCGGATGAACCACGATGTCAAGGACTCAATCGATCCTGTATACAATTCCCTTTGTCTAGCGGTATTGTACTTGCCCGAGATTCGATCGTCGGTATACCGATACCTTGTTCAATCTCGTTACCGACAAGTCTCTTTACTCGTTCCGTAACACATCATCCCGTGATCAACCCTTTGATCACATTGTGCACATTATGATGATGTCCTACCGAGTGGGCCCAGAGATACCTCTCCGTTAACCGGAGTGACAAATCCCAGTCTCGATTCGTGCTAACCCAATAGACACTTTCGGAGATACCTGTAGTGCACCTTTATAGCCACCCATTTACGTTGTGACGTTTGGTACACCCAAAGCATTCCTACGGTATCCGGGATTTGCACAATCTCATGGTCCAAGGAAATGATACTTGACATTAGAAAAGCTTTAGCATACGAACTACGATCTTTGTGCTAGGCTTAGGATTGGGTCTTGTCCATCACATCATTCTGCTAATGATGTGATCCCGTTATCAACGACATCCAATGTCCATGGTCAGGAAACCGTAACCATCTATTGATCAACGAGCTAGTTAACTAGAGGCTTACTAGGGACACAGTGTTGTCTATGTATCCACACATGTATCTGAGGTTCCTATCAATACAATTATAGCATGGATAATAAACGATTATCATGAACAAGGAAATATAATAATAACTAATTTATTATTGCCTCTAGGGCATATTTCCAACATAAACAACTTCTCTGATTAAACCAGTAACTACTGATAGGCTAGTAAAACTAATGATAGGCTTTACTAGCTTGAGTTATTTCAATAACCAAACCCATCAAAAGGATGCATGAATATCATCTACTTTAAGTAGGACACTAGCAACTCTAAACAGCTTCTATGATTTACATATCCACTTGTCAAACAGAGCCTAACTACCCACAAATCCAAGACCGTATGTGCCCACAAGCACTATAGCGACCCGACCTCAAACGGTCAAGCCTCTATGCATCAGTGTCATCCCTGAATCGGTAATGCTGACACACACAGCACTCGAGGAATTATAACAGAGTTCAATCACACACTTATTACATTGAGTCCTCATAAAGAGTATGATTACACAAAAATATAATGGCTGAAGGCCATCTAAACTAAATAACTGTGGAAGCTTCGAAGGTAAATGAGTCCATCAACTCCAACGGTATAGCCGAGTGCAAAACAACGACCTATCGCACCTTATTCGTCGTCTGAGTAGTCTGCAACATGAGACGTTGCAGCCATGTGGGTCAGCACATTGAATATGCTGGCAGAGTTACACTGTAAAGCAATAAAATGCAAGAGCTATATCTACATGCAATATTTGGCTGGTGGAGACTGTAAGTTTATGATTTTTGCATAAAGCTATCTTTTCCCTACAACAAAGGAATAAATTTATTTAACTACTCCCAAGTTTCCCAATATTTGAGAAGGTAACCCAACTCAAATCCCAATTAAAAGTATCATCATTAAACCCAACAAGTTAATTAAGTAAAGTGATGAGATCAAATCAATAATTCAAATACCAGATACTCAAGATGTCCATAACCGCGAACACGGCTAACCATGATTAGTTTATACACTCTGCAGAGGTTTGCGCACTTTTCCCCACAAGACTCGACCGCATCCATGATCGGATGATTGAGACATAGTCTTTCTGAAGCATTAACTCTCTACTCCGGGCGGACCGGTACACCTACTTTCCCCTACATCTGCTAGTCCACCTCTTCAAGAGCTCATGCAACTTACTCAACTATGCCAGAGCCCATAATGGCTTGTGGCTGCACACGGAAGCTTCTAGCATGAATAATCTTATGATCCCTTTGAGCCTGGGTGGAGAACCATAGGAAAAATCACACGGGTACTTTGGGATTTCCCAAAATAGGCAACACTGGGTTCCCCAGGTGCCTTAACCAATCCACCCAGATGTATATTAGAGTTGCCACCTTATTGTTATCCATGATTAAATAACTCTCAAACTTCCATGTGTGAATCACGATCCAATCCCGTCTACGAGCATGGCTAAGCAATAATAAGCATAACGTATATTCCCGAGGTGATCAAAAGGTGTTAGGTTCCTACCTCAAGTATTACAACCAAACCACATGTTCCCAAATCCTACTCATGCAACTATTTGAGGGGTAATACTAATGCATAGTAAAAACTGGGTACAGAAGAGTATGATCAAAGTGTAACTTGCCTTGCTGACGATATGCAAACTCTAGAGATTCGTAGTAACAAGCTTCACACTCCGGGTAATCTAGCATAGACAAACAGTAGCATACATAAGCAATCACTCAAACGAAACAATGAGAAAACCGAGAAAAGATCCAAATCAAACACGAAACAAGCAAACATCTTAGACTAACAAAAAGTAAAACCTAATAGCATTATTAACATGTGGATTAGATCTTAACAATAGGTACATGTGATTAGCTACGATCTGCAAAAATAATCAACTCAAATGGAGAAACGAAACTGAAAATACGAACGAAACAAGATTGTTTACTAATCTGGACTAAACTCAAATTTTACAGTATCAAAACCATGTTCAAGTTGGTTAACTGGAAAGAACAAAACGAGATGAAGATTTAGGCGCTGGTTTCATCTAATTTGGATAAACGAGTAAAAAGATATGCTAGTTTTAAGATCAGAGGCTAAATCGCGATAAAACTATTCGTGGATAAGTCCTTGGCCGAAAATAAACTAAAAAGAAAAAGACTATGACGCGAACGTTCGCTAACAGAACAAATCTGATGAAAACCGTGCGTTAAAACGAACGAATGAACGAATGTTCGTTTAATTAGGTAAACCTAAAAATAAAACCGATCTAATCTATCGAACCTAATAAACAGAAAAAACCCGAGAACCGACCAGTTCTTACCGGTTCATCAGCAACGGTCAACAGCGGCGGCTCGGCGGCGGCGGGCGATGCAGCCGGACTGCGGGGAGGCGGCATGGGGCGGCGCGAGGCGGCGGCGGCGGC